>NW_016807975.1:3435575-3463246 GCF_001698545.2 Rhinopithecus bieti | reverse complement strand
ATATTTTTTATATATGTTTTAGACACAAAAAAAGAATTCTATCTGTACTGACCGCAGATACGTGGACCCTCACCCCAGGATATTCTGATTCAGCAGGTGTGGAGTTTTAAAACAAAAACAATGAAGGAGGTACTCCTAGAGAATTCTGATGGTCCCTTGATTCAGAACTGGTGATATTATAGACTTCGTATTATCAATAGGAAAAAAAAAAAGAAAAGACTTGGAGGGAGAGTTAAATAAATCTGCCTCAAGTCACCTACCTAGTTATCTCAGGATTTGAATGGCTTTATCTTCACCATTTACTCTTACATGGAATCATATAAATGACCAAAGTGTTGACCCAAAAAAATTCAAATAGAAAGCATATTGTAGAAGTAAAAGAATAAAAGGTAAAGTTATTTTTGCCTTAGGAAAGAAATGCACCAAAACCTCAGTTTTCACAAAGATTTCAGACAAAAGTACCTTGAAAATACAAAATACTCAGTTTCTAAAAATGTGTATCTGAGCTCTAAAGAATATAATGTAAACCCCCAGTGTCCTAACAACAGAAATCAGGGGTCAGGCATGGTGGCTCATGCCTGTAATCCCAGCACTTTGGGAGGCCGAGGCGGGTGGATCACCGAAGGTCAGGAGTTCAAGACCAGCCTGTCCAACATGGTAAAACCCCATCTCTACTAAAAATACAAAAATTAGCCAGGCATGGTGGCAGGCGCCTGTAATCTCAGCTACTCGGGAGGCTGAGGCAACAGAATCACTTGAACCCAGGAGGCAGAGGTTGCAGTGAGCCGAGATCACGCCATAGCACTCTGGCTTGGGCAAAAATTGTGAAACTCCATCTCAAAAAAAAAAAAAAAAAAGAGGTAAGGGACATTGAGTGGCCTTGGAGCAGCATATTACGAGAGGGAACAGCCTGTGCACCCTTGAGGAGACAAAACAAGGGAATATGTAGGGACAAGTGAGTGTGCACGTGTCAGGCAACCCTATCTCAGATTTTATCTGCTTGTGTTTTCTCCACAGAATCACTCTGCGTCCATGACCGAAGTTACCTGAGATGACTGATGTGTCACAAGCTGTTTTTAAAAATCACCTTCCAATTCTATACTTCAAAACACACAGTTGCTCAATGTCAAACTGTGATGATGAATATCATGTTTATCTAGTTAGAAGCTAATGTTTTGTACATTTTTTGTATGAGGAAGTGATGTAGCTTGCCCTTTTTTTTTTTTTTTTTTTTTTTTGGTCAGCTTTAATATATTTATGCCAGAATTTTAAAACCAACGAAATTTTCTTGTTCAAACGTGCATTGAAGAACCACATTTATTCAATGGTTGACGTTGTTTTGTGATATTTGTATACAAATTTTCTTTTCAGTTTTATAAACACAGAAGTAAATATAACAACTCATTTTAAACTTTTATTACCACAGTTGCTGCCTCCTCCAGAATTTTTGAATTTTAATAAAAGGCAAACTTTTGAGCTACAGGAAGGACAATGTTGGTTAATAATAAATCTCAAAGTCAATTGCAGGAATAAGATTGTCTTCAAAAAGAATGTTGCACTCTGATCTCTTACCAAATTGTTCCATTTAAAGTTTAAAGTAATATATTAACAAAATCACCTAGTTACACAAACAATTATCAGAGAATTCTGAATTTGGAGGGTATTGGGGTTATATGATTCTTTCTTAGATAATGGCCTCTACTAAAGAACTCAAGATCCTTCTGGAATGTCTTTTGGCAGGCAGGTGTCACTGCCACCTTTTCTCCAAAAAAGCAGCCAACATCAGCCTCCCCTGTCAACTCAACAGTTTTGTATATCATATTATATGGACTTTATATGAAAACGAATATTTTACAGTTTGCACAGTATTATTTTACAGAAAAGGAATCAGAGAACCTACACCATAGGGCCCCAGAACAACAGTTTCACTTTGTGGCTTTTAATTATTCTAGAATTTTAACTGCATCTCATTTTTCTAGCATGGTGATAACTAATATGTAACTCCTTTGATTGAAGGAGCTCTTTTGTCTGTACCTATCAGAATGTTTTCTTGACACTTCCATATTGGCTCTTCTTAGCTTTTTTTGTACATATTTTTTTTTCTAAAGAGAAGAAAAAGTTATCACAAAATGTATTCTGGCTCATGTCTTTTGTCTTAAGCCTTATCCACAGGACAAAGGTATTTGAAGAGTCATGATGAAGTGAACTCAAGTGTTTACACTGTTCAGTTCCACATCTGCTGAAATAAATTCTAATAGGGGCATGAATGAGGGATAATTTCACAGGTGTGTGTGAGAATATGTGAGCTTTTAGGCAAATAAAATGCTCTAAATTATTAAGATACTCAGAAACATTCTGGATCCCTAGCATGCTCCCTCTACCTTCAGCCTACCCATAGATCCTTCTGAGTTGTCAATAAAAGTTAGACAGTAGTTTTAAGAACAAAATTACCTCTGCTAAAATTTTTCATAATCCCAATCTCCTTCTGGCCTAAGCTTACCGACGCACATACAATGTCACACACATCTTCTGGGTGATATTTGACTACAGTTGGGAGAGGGGCAAGGAACCAAAGAACTTTCACAAACATAATCTGTCTGTTTTTAAAACACTGAGCCCAGTGAAGCTGTGACAAATCCAAAGGAGTACTATATATGTCAGTAGTAATATTAAAACCCAGGTCTGTCCAACTCCAAGTTTCATTCTTTCCACTACATCAAGATATGCCTTTGAACCAAGTCCACATCTTTTCATGGGTTTTCAGTGTAATATACCTACTTATCTGGTTTAAGGGATACTGCTGGAAGAAAAGGAAACAGAGAGAAGGAATAATTTGTAAGCTCTAAGCTCTCCAATCCTGTATAAGCTACGTACATGTAATGTCACACAATTTCAGAATGATTTTCTTTTCTAAACATATTTTAGGATTTTTAAGAAAGAAACAATGAGGGATTCATTTTATTTTATTGTTCATAAGACATGCTAAAAAAAATGCTGGCAGTCTAAATTGCTTTTACATTACCCATTTCTTGCCACAATATATCTGGCTATCTGATAGCATTTCTAAGAACGTAAGTTGGTAGAGTGAGTCATGTTATCCTTCCACTCTTCTTTCTAGTTCTGATTTTAAAGGGACCTAGCTGTAGTATTCTAGGAGCTTTGGCCACAGACTCCATTGTCCTGGCCTTGGACCTGGGAGATGTTGGTGCATGACTGAGCCATGACAAGACAGCACCCTGGTACACTCTGGGGCATCTCTGGACTCCTACCCCTGGAATCCCTGAGTCTGATTCCTTACCACTGCACCATGGCAACTTTAGTGTTGCCTCCTATTTAGCCCCAAGACACTTCACAGGCCTCAGACTGATCTGTCAAGTCTGTCATTTGAAATTCCTCAGGCTAGAGACTTTTCCCTGTGGGTCTTCTGCCAAGGAAAAAGCCCTCTGTCCAAATAGGACAAGTGGTGACTGTTGCCTCAGAGAATGAATTCTGCAGTAAACTTCTCGCTAAGGAAAGCTCACAGGTGCATGACTCATTGGAAGAGGGAAGTGGGGGAAGAGAGTGAAACAAAGAGGCTAGCCACGTGCATTAACATAAGCAACCTCATGAGGCTGTTAGCCCTTGTGTTTATCTATGATGTCTTTTTTTTTCATTATTCTGTGCCAAGAACATCACCTGACACAGAGAAAAATCACTTAAAATTTCTGTAATACATGAATAGACTTCCTCCTACTTTGGCTGAAGGGAGACTATGACTTATTTGGAAATAAAGAGGATTTTAGTGGCGCCTGAAGATAGCTGAAAGATGAATGCATTTAGATGCAGGACTAACAATGGTGAGGAAACTGCACTTACCAGCTAAACATGTGGGTGCCCCTTTTGGTAAACTCTAAAGATCTCCCTGTCAGGCTGTGATAGACAGATGGGCTATATGTAGCTGAATATATAGCCCTTTAAGAGAGAATATGTATTCTGTACTGAATCAGAGAATGCAAGCAGCAAACTTCTATCCTCAAGATGCAAGAGAGTAGGGATCACTGGGATGATGTAGAGTGAAAGAACCACGAATGGCATTTTTGTTTCAAAAAACTGATTAGACTCCCTATTACATGCAACTGCCAGAACCTCTCAAATGTGTTCAGTGTCTTAGAGGTAAACACATCAAATACCAGATTGCTCAAGTCTGTTTTAAGGAGTAGGTTACATTATGGTCATTATACTATTCCTGCTTTTATCAGGAGAACCCGCCCCCTATTTCAACATAGGTTCTATTTTCCATAAGTGTTGGGTGGCTGAGAAATAAAGAGAGACAGTATAAAAAGAGGAATTTTACAGCTGGGCTGCCAGGGGTGACATCACATAACAGTAGGACCATGATGCCCACCCAAGCCTCAAAACCAGCATGTTTTTATTAAGGGTTTCCAAAGGAGAGGTGTAAGAACAGGGAGTAGGTATAAAGATCACATGCTTCAAAGGGCAAAAAGCAGAACTACTAATAAGGGTCTAACAAAGATCACATGCTTCTGAGGGAACAGGACAAAGGGCAAAAGCAGAACTACTGATAAGGGTCTGTGTTCGGTGGTGCACGTATTGTCTTGATAAACAACTTAAATAACAGAAAACAGGGTTTGAGAGCAGAGAACTGGTCTGACCACAGATTTACCAGGGCGGAGTTTTTCCCCACCCTAGTAAGCCTGAGGGTACTGCAGGCGACCAGGAAGTATCTCAGTTCTTATCTCAATTGCATAAGACAGACATTCACAGAGCAGCCATTTATAGACCTCCCCTCAGGAATGCATCCTTTTCCCAGGGTATTAATATTAATATTCCTTGCTAGGAAAAGAATTTAGCGATATCTCTACTTGCACGTCCATTTATAGACTCCCTGCAAGAAGAAAAATGCGGCTCTTTTTACTCGACCCCCCAGGCAGTCAGACCTTATGGTTGTCTTCCCTTGTTCCCTCAAAATTACTGTTATTCTGTTCTTTTTCAAGGTGCACTGATTTCATATTGTTCACACATGTTTTACAATCAATTTGTACAGTTAACACAATTATCACAGTGGTCCTGAGGTGACATATATTCTCAGCTTACAAAGATAACAGGATTAAGAGATTACAGGCATAAGAAATTATAAAAGTATTATTTGGGAACTGATAAATGTCCATGAAATCGTCACAATTTATATCACTCTGTCGTGGCTCCAGCCAGTCCCTCCATTTGGGGTCCCTGGCTTCCCACAACATGCTCTGTTGAATTCAAGACGTGTACTAGAACTAGCATGTCATTTACTATCATCCCCCATACTACTATAGGGATTTCTAAATAAATACCAAATCCCTTGCTCACATCCTCATTCTTGATCCAGATTGTTCCAGGATTGATAGATGCGTTCACTTATTCAATAAGTACTTAATGAGCATCTATTATGTGCTAAGATCCTGTGAAGAACTGGAGATACACGACAAAATAAGCAGATCTATTTCTTGCCCTTACAAAGCTTAGAGTCGAGTGGGAGAAAAGGAGAACCAACACAAAATAATTAATCTATAAATGTTTTTAAGGGACTCCCTATTTAGATAGGGAAGATAGGGTTGTCAGGTACGGTTTCTCTACAGAAGTGACATATATGTTGGGCTATTTAAAATAAGGAGGTAATCAGACAGAAGCCCTAAGGAAAGGCATATCAGACCAAGGTAACAGCACATACAAAACCCCTGGGGCAGGAAAGAGCTTTATACATGTGAAGAACTGAAGTCAGCTGGTGAGTGAATGGGAAAGAGACATTAATGATACTGAAGATCAGAGATCATGGAGGACTTGTTATGGACTTTGAATTTATCCTAAAATGATAAGAGGCCCTGAGTAAACAGGAGAATGGCATAGATTTGTATTTTTAAAGGGTCCCTCGGGGCTACATCTGTGTGTAGAATGGGTTGGAGGCAATCAAGAGAAGTGACATGATCAATTAAGAGGGTATTGTGTTGGACTAAACATGATTATGATCGATGTAGGGTAGTGGCAGTAATGATAAAGAGAACATGGGTTGGAAAGGTATGAAAAATATCTAGGAGGCAGACTCAACAGAGTTTGAGACCCGATTGCGTGTGGTGGGATCATAGCTTTCAACAAACACTTTCTTCCTAGAGAACACTTTCCCAAATCTCATTCCCCCAACTCACTGAAGACCAGTGATAGATGAAAAGCTGGAAAGGAAAATAAATTGAATTTGGATTTACTCTCTAGCCCATTGACTCTTAATAGTTTTACTTCTCATGGAAACCCAGGTAACACCACATACACTTCTAACACTAGAAATGACTCTGCCAGGAAAATTAACTGTTGCACCTCCCCAAACTGGTGCCTGTCCTCATCCTGGCTTATCATTTTGGTATCCTGTGTGTCAGCATCAACAAAAAGTTACATTTTGTGGCTTTCCTATGAAGCCAAGTAAACCCATGTGATCAGTGGAGGGGAGGGTGAGGGTAAAGCTCCTTTCCTCAAAAGCATTCTCTTTCAAAGAAAGATGTGCTTATATCTCCCTACTAACCTTGATGGAACGTCCATCTATCAATTTACTTCAAGTTATTTGGAACAGAGAACAACTCTTCCTTTGGGATGATGTTTAATGTTGTTATACAAAGTAATTTCTCTATTGAATTGTCCTATAAGGACAAAAGTTTTTTTTCAACTTCAGGTGATGTTTTTTAGTATTTCAGGATTGTATAAATCCAGACTTACTAAAGTAAACAGACTTCTTTTATGTATTTCTATACAAAATATGCCCCCTTTTTATTCCCCCTCTTGTCAGCCAAAAGTTTCTTTCTGTCTTTGTAGAGATTGTGCAGTCAGGTGTTTTCTCATCTCGGCAATTTTTGTCCTTCAGCATCAATGAGGTTTAAGTGTGTGGATGAGCAGGTGCGGCTCCACCACAGCTGCCCATTGTCTGGTGAAGGTTTCCCTGGTTCAGGGCCTGGGCCCAATGAGGTCCATAACTAGGGATAACTGACTAACCAGTCACCACTTGTGGAATTAATTCATCATTTGAGGGATTTAAGTTAAGCGTGACAAACTTCAAACTAATTTCTGTACATTTGGTAAAATTAAGTCAAGCTTACAAGGCAGACCCGGAAGCCAAGATCCCAGTAGAGCCTTGCAAAGAAGAAAGCTGAAAAAAACACATTTTATTTTGCTGAAATCAGATCCCTGAAAAGTAAGACCTGGGTGGTGCTGATCCCAACGAGGGGACTCCAGTTCATTTTGATTTTAAGTATAATGACAATACCCCAAATAGAACCTGGATGTATTCATGAAAGCCATGGGTAAAAGGAGGAATAAGATAGGATGGCACATCTATAAAACAAGAACAGATTTTTAAGAATCAAATCCAATTATAGAACATGAAAATCAAAATGATCATCAAAATAAAACCCAAGAGATTAGCCAAATAGATTAAACACAGCTTAAGAACAAGTTAGTGGGTTGAACAGTTAAATTGTAAAATTCTCCAAGAATGCAGGAGGGGAAAGTAGAAAAGTAAGAGAAAATTTTAATATTCATGGAGAATGAATCCAGAAGCTCCAAAATCCTCTTAATAGAAGTTCCAAGGAAGGAGCAGAAAAAATGGAAAAGGTGAAGTGGTCAGATAATTAACAGAAGAAAATGTCCTAAAGCTGAAGACAGATTGTTTTAGTCCATTTGTGCTGCTATAACAGAATACATGCGACTGGGTGTTTAATAAAACAGAGAAAAGTATTTCTCACAGTTCTAGAAGATGGGAGTCCAAAATCAAGGTGCCAGCAGGTTCAGTTGTCTGGTGAGGGCTGCTCTGTTTCCAAGATGGGGGCCTTGTTTCTGAGTCCTCAATGGAAGGAACACCGTGTTTTTATGTGGCAGAAAACAAAAAGCCCGAAAGCTCCATGAAGCCTCCTTTTATAAGAACCCTAATCTCAGCCACAAGGGAGGAAGGCTCATGGCCTAATCACTTCTTAAAGGACTCAGCTGTTAATACTATTGCATTGTATGTCGCCCCTCCCAATTTCAGGTGTTGAAACTTAATGTGTATTACATTACATTACGTTACATTAAGTTTCAACACCTGAAATTAGGAGGGGTGACATACATTCAAACTGTAACAGAGAAACAAGTTTTGAGTTTTAAATAGGCCATATAGTGCCAGTCAAGATAAATGTAAACAGTACTAATAAACCTACCCTTAGTCATATCTTGATGAAATTTCAGAACAAAGAGAAAATTGTAAAAAGCTTCGAGAGAGAGAAAACAATCCCATGAAGTAACAAGAATCAGACTTCTCATTGGCAAAAATTGTGACCAAACCAAAAAAACCCCAAAGTGCTGAAGGAAAATAATTGTTAACATCAAATTCTTCATCTATAAAAATTATCATTAACATGTCAGAGCAAAATATAGTCATTTTCAGATGTACTAAGATTCAAATGAATATGAATCTTTTAGGGAATGATGTGAGTTTATACTTTGAACGAACGGCAAAATAAAAGTAAAGCCAAGAATTTCTTAAAAATGAATTGTAAAAAAGAGCAAGGATGCCAAGGTTATTGCTGTATATATAAAAAGAAAGAGCAAGTAAATTATTAAAGCAGAGTTATTATTAATTGTTTTTAAAAATCTGAAATTAATGGGGAGTGCCATGGAGAAAAAGATGTAGTACATACTAATATTCTTGTCTTTTGGGACAGAAAGGTAAATATCTTAATTATATCTCTTTTAACTTTTATTATGAAAATTGCAGGCACACATAAAAATAGAGATGATATAACAAACTCGACCACACCCATCATCTAAACTTAATAATTATTCACATTTTGCCATATTTCCATACTACTTTAAATTACCAGATATCATGACTCCATTATGCTAAAAATGTCAGCACACATCTCTAGTGACTTTTTACATAACCACAATAGTATTATTACACCTAACAAGATAAGAACAATTCCTTAGTATCATTTAATATCCAGTCCATATTCAAATTTCTCGAATTATCCCCAAAATGTCTTTTTACAGTTACTTTATTCAAACCAGGACCACACATCTCATTTTGTTGATATGTCTCAAGTCTCCTTTAGTTCTGAAGTGAACTGCCCCAGCCCGCTCTAGCCTTTCTTTTTTTCACGCAATTAACTTGTTGAAGAAAGAAGGCAGTTGTCCCATACAATGACCCATAATCTGGATTTGTTAACTTGTAGGCCATTTACCTTGTTCTCCAGATACCATAGTAATTATTAATTAATTAGTAAAGGCTTGATTAGTTTCACTACTCCTGAAACTGTCTTTAGTAGTTCTAAGCAGTGCTGGGTCCTCCACCTTACATCCCATCATGAAGCATATATCACTGACCCCTTTTACAGATGCTAAATTTAAGTGGTGAGTTCAGATGGTGATAATTTGATTCCTTCATTGCAAAGTCACATTCCTCCTAGTAATGGCAAGTTATTTACAGGATTGTACATTGTGCTTTTGCACAATTACTCTTGGGTTTAAACAGAACAAAAAGTAAATTAGAACTTTTTTAGAAATTCATGAAATGAGAGCACTGCATATCACAAAGCCAGAAAAAATACAAAAGTGGCAGCAGAAAATAATTCTAAAAATCAGAGATCAATGAATCAGTAAAAAAACAATTTGACCAATAAATAAACCAAAACCTGTCCCTGGAAAAGATAAATAAAAGAGAAATATTTGGCAAATCAGGCTGAGAAGAAAAAGAAAACATGCATATAAACAATAGGGGCCAAGTCAAAAACTGTAAAGAGAAAAATGTGCTCTAGAAAACATGGATGAAATTCTGAAAATATATACATGACCAGATTGGCCCTAAAACAAAATTTAAAATCCACATTAATCAATATAAGAAATTCATCTATTAAAATTAGACACATAAAAAAAAATGAGTCCATTGGGCTGGACGCGGTGGCTCATGCCTGTAAACCCAGCACTTTGGGAGGCCAAGGCAGGCAGATCACGAGATCAGGAGATCGAGACCATCCTGGCTAACACGATGAAACCCTGTCTCTACTAAAAATACAAAAAAAACACAAACAAACAAAATTAGCCGGGCATGGTGGCGGGTGCCTGTAGTCCCAGCTACTCGGGAGGTTGAGGCAGGAGAATGGCATGAACCCGGGAGGCGGAGCTTTCAGTGAGCCGAGATCGTGCCTCTGCATTCCAGCCTGGGCAACAGACCTAGATTTCAACTCAAAAAAAAGAAAAGAAAAATGAGTCCATTAATAAATGAATGTAATTCACCTCACAGACTGGAGAAGGAAATCTTTATGAAAATAATAATGGTAAACTCTAGAATAGTAATTGCTGTGTGCCAGCCACTGTTCTAACAGCTTTAAAAATATTAACTCATTTAATTTTAATAAATGCCACAAAGGCATTTGATAAAATTCAATTTTATTACAATGGCAAATATACATTTTAGGAATAAAGAGAAGCATCACTATTCTAAAAAAATTAAGACTCTACTGGAAATCTATAGCAAGCATCATACTTAATGGTGGTTTTAGAACTTTTCATATCAAGTGTCAGAAACACAATTCAAAATCGTTTAAACAGCAAATATTTCTGTAACTTGGAGGTTCTGGGGAATTTATCTAGATTGGCAATGCCTGGGCCCAGGGTAGTGCTGACTGGGGTATAAAAGATTATTCAGTTTGCAAGGGGCCAGGTGTAGTGGCTTATGCCTTTAATCTCAGAACTTCGGGAGGCAGAGGCAAGAAGATTACTTGAAGCCAGCCTAACCAGATCCTATCTCTGCCCCCCCCACCAAAAAAAAAAATTAGCTTGGTGATACACACCTGCAGTCCCAGTGACTCAGGAGGCTGAGGTGGAAAGATAGCTTGAGCCTGGGAGTTGGAGGCTACAATAAGCCATGATCCTGCCACTGCACTCCAGCCTGGGTGAATGAACGTGATTCTGTCTCAGCAACAAAAACAATAAAACAATTTGCAAGGGTATCACCATTTTGAAATAATAATGTGCCTTAGTTCATATAAACTAGGATTCAATTTGCAAAAATTTGAAACGTAACGATTTATGAGACATACTTCCCATGAATGTGTGCCCGGTCCTTTGATTTTTGTCTGACCTCCTTCCAGTTGATTCAAGATGACTGTGAATCTAGTCAACCTAGGAGAGCCCCCTCTCCCCATTGCGTTCTTGTCTTATCCTCGTTATACTCCCACCCGCACTCCAGCCTCTGTTCACCCCATCATCACTCAGGCTTTGCTCAGAGTTTGCTTCTGGTCTTAATGAGGTGTTGCCTGAAGAATTTCTGGATCTCCCCCCAAGGCGTGCTCCTGGGCTGCTGCATGAGCAGCAGGGTCTCCTCCCCAGAGCAAGGGCCTGGAAATGCCCAGGTTCCAGGACGCAAAGCACAGGGGAGCATAGGGCGATTCTAGGAGGTGGCCTTCCCCGGGGCACACCAGCATCCTCCCGCTGCTTCTGCCATGGCTCTGCAGCTGGTCCACGGCCTGCTCAGCGCACGCTTTGCTGTAAAGGCATTCGTCACTCTCTCCGATGATGAAAAGAATCCATCCCCTAGCCTTTTCAACAGGAAGCACATTCTACTGATGGAGCTCATCTCGGGGGTCTCCCTTACAGGGGCGGAAGCGCACAGCTTCAGAGACGTGGACCTGCAGGCGCTCCTGAGCTGAGCTGAGCTGATGGGTGTCACAATCAGATCCTCGTATCTGAGTGGAACTTCAAAGCTGGTGTTGGGCCCGTTAATGCAGACGGTAGCCACCACCTGCTTCAGGTAGCAGGCCACAGCCAAGCCAATCTCGGCACCTTTGCACACGGAGATCACTCCAATTCCTGGCCTTTGGAACTGAAGCACAAAACAAAAGGAAATCTATTACAGGTCATAAGCTGAGAAAGAGATGTCCCGGGCATGCCAATAAACAAGTATGATGGAAAGAATCAAAGAAGGTCGAGTCTTGGCACTCAGATGTACCAGCTCCTGGGACTGAGAATGTTACCCACTTACCCTCACTAACCTTTATTGTGTTGTAGGGATGATACTATTACTGACCTTGCGAGGTTGTTACAAGGATAAAGTGAAACAATAGAAATAAACACTCTTCATCAATGATAAAGTTTTGTAAAGGCAAAAAGAGTCTAACACACCAGCGATGCTTGGCATTACAAGAATAGAGCCAGGTAAGCTTTCTGAAGAATAAAATTCTTGTCTCTAGCCAGAAAAAAAAAAAAAAAAAGGCATTTTTCAGGTTCTCTCAAATATTATGTAAGTGGAATTCACATTTAAATAGCATTTTATAGCTACAAAGATTTTGCCCATATATTACCTCCATATTCAAGGGCTACTCCTGAAAGCAATGAGAGTATAAAGACAAAAGGCTTGGATTCAATAAATAATTGAATTGTAGTAACAATAGGAAAAGGTAGTAGCTCATAGAGGAGGATCATTAATTCTCTGGTAGAGTGAGGGAGCTGAGGGGACATGAAAGTTCTGAAGGATGAGGGGGGAAAGGAAAGGCACTCTGGACAGACAACGACAAGTACATGAAGACCTAGTTTGCTTATTTTGCTCACAATTGTACCCCCAGCACTTCCTGTCATCAGAATCATCTGATTTTTATTTTAATTTGAGCTTCCTGAAACTCAATGTTTCCAGTGTCTGTTCCCATAGGTATGAGTGGGCCCAAGAACCTGATACTGTAAAATGTCCCCCAAGGAAATTGAGAAACATCTGTGTGATTAATGAATGAGGGAGTGAAGGAAGATGGCTGTAACTGGAAGTAGGAAACTGATTAGTAGGCTAAAACACACTAAAGGAGGATGAAGAAGGTGTGATGTATTGAGAAAGACAGGAGTAGAACCTAAAACACTTTGTGATTGGTTGAAGAATTGGGGAGAGAGGGAAGAAAATAGATGGGCAAAGATAACAAAGTGGATTTTTTCAGAGTTTATGCTAACTGCTATACACACATTATCTCAGTTGGTCCTTCTAATAGCCAAACTGGATTCAAGAAACTTAGAAGATTTGCTTAAGGCCACAACATTATCAAGGGGCAGAGGTGGAAATGGAAGCTTATCCCCTGAATCTAAATCTAAGTTGAATACTTGCAGTTGACTTTTCTTCCTCAGACTAATTTCACAAATAGTTAAATCTGAAATGGAAAAAAAATGGAAAACATTTTAATTGGGATGTAATTCTTTTAGGCAATCTTTTAAAAGACCCATATAAGCTTAGAAAATTACACATGTTTTCTCAACGCTAAAGATGAAGATGTTGATAATGCCCCAATAGGAAACATATCCTATCTCTCCTTGAGAAGAGTCAAGACTCTCCAGGGTTGGGGTGGAAGAGAATAAAACATTTGAGGAAGTCAAAGATAATTTAATGGTTTGGAACAAGGACATTATCAGGTTGTATCTGTCACTTACTGCCTATGTGGTTTTGACACATTACTTTAAATATGCTTTCTCATCTGGGAGGTTGTTGTTGATAGTACTTCATAAGGCTATTGTGAATGTTACATGAGACTGCATATAAAATGTTTAGCATAGAGTCTAGCAAATATTCACTCAACAAATGTAAGCCAGTATTGTTTTACCATTATTAAGTTGATCCATAAGAAATGGCTGATATTTGAACATTTTGATCTGCAAAACAATAGGTTAAACTTAGTAGAATACCAACCCTGATACTTGATATTGTGATATCTATTTCTGGGTTTCTATTTTTTTTTTTTTTCTGGAGACAGTCTCGCTTTGTCTCCCAGACTGGACTGCAGTGGCCTGATCTCAGCTCACTGTAACCTCTGCCTCCCAGGTTCAAGCATTTCTCCTGCCTCAGCCTCCTGAGTAGCTGGGACTACAGGTGTCTGCCACCACGCCTGGCTAATTTTTGTATTTTAGTAGAGATGGGGTTTCACCATATTGGCCAGGCTGGTCTCGAACTCCTGACCTTGTGATCCGCCCACCTCAGCCTCCCAAAGTGCTGGGATTACAG
Source organism: Rhinopithecus bieti (assembly GCF_001698545.2). Lineage (NCBI taxonomy): Eukaryota > Metazoa > Chordata > Mammalia > Primates > Cercopithecidae > Rhinopithecus > Rhinopithecus bieti. The sequence goes on along the minus strand of NW_016807975.1, from coordinate 3,449,223 downwards.
GCGTGAGCCACTGAGCCTGGCCTCTCTTCTTAATCATTAACACAAATATCAGTACTTTGGAACTCCTCAAGAGAATAGATCCTCGTTCAACTAATATTTACCTCTTAGAAGAAGCTAGGTTAATGTTACTATTCCAGTCCTTCTCAATCATTAATGTGCATGAGAATCACCTGAGGATCTTGTTAATATGCAGTTTGCTGTTTCAGGGATGGAAGATGAGATGCTGCATTTCTAATGGCTTCCAGGTGATGCTGTGGCCACTGGTCCAGAACTACATTTGCAATAGTAGAAGGACACACTTGATGAAGAGTGCTAAAATGACCCTTCCTTTTCACATTCCTTTCTCTAGCCTGGCTCTCGGTATTGGACACTTACTCTATGCTTCACTCTGCCCCAGCTCTGAAACTAACTAAAAAGCTAATTCAGCTAGTCAGACAATGCAGTCAAGTCAGTTTTGCCGATACTCCGACCTGATCTTGTACCTTTGTCCTGATCTTAGTTTCAGGACTCTTCAGTGTGACTTACTACAGCATTATCTCCCTGCAGAGATAATCACTGAAGTTTGAAAACATGTCAAATCAGAGAATTCATGATTTGAGATGAGTGGCAGTAAAGCATTGAAGAGAACCTTATGAATAAGTTACAAACACTTCAAATGAAAGACATCTTGGTTTTTTTCCACTAAAAAATAATCATATTACGTCTACCATTTATTTATTGTCTTCTATGTGCCAATAAGCACAAAACTGATCACAAATCAATTCAACAATCTTACAAGGCAGCTATTACCATCCCCATTTAACTGTCAGCTGTGCTGTGTCCAAGTCTGCACAAGTTGGTAAAGCAGAGCAGACATTGGTGATTTTGTTTTTTTGTAGTTGTTCAAGGTAAAATGCAAAGTATTTTAAATACCTTGGGATGAACTAGTAGCAAGTTGGCAGCTTCCTCAAAATATTTTTTTTTTTTTTTTTTTTTGGAGACAGAGTCTCACTCTGTCGCCCAGGCTGGAGTTCAGTGGCCGGATCTCGGCTCACTGCAAGCTCTACCTCCCGAGTTTACGCCATTCTCCTGCCTCAGCCTCCCCAGTAGCTGGTACTACAGGCGCCTGCCACCTCGCCCGGCTAGTTCTTTTGTTTTGTATTTTTTTAGTAGAGACGGGGTTTCACCGTGTTAGCCAGGATGGTCTCGATCTCCTGATCTTGTGATCCGCCCGTCTCGGCCTCGCAAAGTGCTGGGATTACAGGATTGAGCCACCGCGCCCGGCCTCAAAATATTACAAGTCCACCTCCTGCAGTTTGTCAGGCAAGTCTTTGTAGGCAAAATATGCTAATGCCAGCACTGCAAAACCATGGGAAGCCAAAAGACTGGCCGGAAATTCTATTAGGCCCCCAATGCCCCCAAACAAATCGATGACTCCTGGGAAAGGGCCTTCCCCTGAGAGTGCAAAGAGAGAAGAGAATGGGATCAGAAAGAGTGAAAAAAGGGTCAAATAGCTGCGAAAATACAAGGTGAGCAAAATTAATTACACACACACACACACACACACTAGCATAACAGTTTTAAAACTTTATGGGAAATACTGGTTCTCTAATAATTTGATACAATTTGTTGTTTTTATTTCCATTATGATGTGTCCTGGGGACACAGCCAAACCTCAACTTGAATTGTATTTCCCAGAATTCCCAGAGTCAAAGAAGGAATTCTGGGAGATACAATTGGGAGGGACCAGGGCAAGGTAATTGAATCATAGGGGCTGGTCTTTTCCGTGCTATTCTCGTGATAGTGAATAAGTCTCAGGAGATCTGATGGTTTTATCAGAGGTTTCGGCTTTTGTTTCTTCCTCATTCTGTCTTGTTGCTGCCATGTAAGAAGTGCATCTCACCCTCCACCATGATTATGAGACCTCCCCAGCCATGTGGAACTGTAAGTGCAATTAAATGTCTTTTTGTTCCCACTTTCGGGTATGCCTTTATCAGCAGCATGAAAATGAACAAATACACATGAACAGTGATTTCTGTATCACCAAAGATTAGTTTCACCTGGAGGGAGAAAACGGGCTCCTCACACCCAACCTTCTCGGATCTGCTTCCTCTGCACCCCAGGGCCTGAGAACCAGCGCTGAACGGTCTGGCTGGCCTTGGGCTGAACAGTGGCTGAATCTTGAAAACAAATGGAGTCATACAGCTCCAGAATGACCCAAAAGGGGCTGTTCATCACATCATGTTTGAGCAGCCTCCGGAAAGGCTTCTCAGGCTTCAGAGACCAAAAGAGGTCCATTGGATATACCCCCATGTAGTCACCTCCAAATGCGGGAGCCTGCCCCAGATCCACCTCACCAGCCTCATTAGCCCCTGTAGAAGGCCATGGACCAGAACAGATTCCGGTTCTCATCCGTCAGCGAGGCCTTCAGAGTCACCACCTGGGATGGGGGCAGGCCTGTCAATTGGATATGCACTGGATCATCTGCAAGGGCACTTGCTGGGGTGACTGACAGCTGGAACATTGGCAACTGGCAAGGGAACAAGTGGTGCCTCATCCCCTGTAGTGGGAGAGAAGACTTTAAGTTGGAGAATTCAATTCCAAGAAAACATCAAGGCAAGGTTTATATTGAGTCTGACCAAATTAAACTTCTGGGAACTTAGTGAAAAATATGCAGAACGTTTGGAGGAGGGAGAGAGAGACATGCAGAAAGTACTCATTGTTCTCATTTTACAGATGGGGAAACGGGTTATATGGCATGCTCCAAGTCTCACAAGTAGTTGATAGAAGTGGGAATTCAAGCTGTAGCTGACACCACAGCCTCCTGTTTTATCCATTATAACACTACTAAATCTTAGTTTTATGGTTTTCAGTACATTAAGGTTTAATTCTTAAGTTGAAATAATACCTGTGTGATCTATTTTTACAAGGTGTTAGGAGCCAAGGGGGATAATACATGACAAAGCGTCTGAAACAACACTGCTTTTCAGCCCCCACACCTGTTGGGTATGGGTATGGGCACAAAATTACATAAACACGCACTCTGTGATGGTCCTTGTTGTTTTTCTTTTAGTCTCTCATCCCTATCTGCCATTGTTAGACCTTTAGCTCTTTGCAGATTTTCCATTGTTTTTTTTTTTAGAGAAAATAAAACTTCATGCTCTTGTCTTTGCTATTATGCTTTTCTAATAGAGTTATAAATGCCAATGTTGTTTGTAGTAAAGAGGCTACAATATACATTTGATTGGCCATTTTGTACCCTGCTCCATTATGAGGAAAATCTGGGGTCTTCTTCCTTCCCTCCCTTCCTTCCTGTACAATGCATTAGCCCAATACAGCTTTTATTTTTATAGTTAATTAATTTGAATTGCTTACTATAACCACTCTTCAGCATGCATCCTTTATCTAGTTTTATCCTCCCAAGTGAGCCTCTCAAGGATAGTAACTGTATATGAAAACTTTAGGGATCCTTTCGACACTGATATTATAAATTATACAATGCACCTGTTTAGGAGTTATAAGGTTCGGAAGGGGCAGAATAAAATAGCACCAAAAATGTAATAGAAATAAATATTTATATAGTACATTTGTGATTGAAGATTTGAAGCTTTCTTCCCAAGTTGTGGTTCCTTTTTATCGGAGAATAGTCTCCTAAAGCCCAGAGCTATGATCACTCAGGAGCTATGTATGTACCTTGTGGCATGAACCCTGGTGCCATTGCTGATTGGATTAGAGCTGAATTTCAGATTCAAGATGTGGCAACAATGTTTTCACCTTGCTAACTTAGAATTGAGACCCAGAGATCACGAGTCACTCTATTAGGGTCAAACCTAAGGTGAGGCAAGAGAGGCATCTAGAGGACCAAAATTTACTTTCATGTCACTGACAGACCAAGCCTCTAATGTCTTCCTTATATTGTGCACCCTTGGAACCTCTCTTACCTTACCCTGGCCCTGGACTCACATGCAATTGGATCCATAAAATTCAGAAGCTGAAGCTATATCCAGATAATTCCAGAAAATCAGTCTTAGGGGAAATATGTGGGAATTTGAGGGGAGAGGGAGAAGGAGAGGGAAGGGGAGAGAGAGAGAGGGAGGGGGAGTGGGAGATGGGGAGAAAGAGAGAGAGAAGTTATGAATGAATAAAGTAGATACAAAGATGAAAGTCAGAGAAAGTAATCTTACTAGATTTCAAATTCCTGGTTCTAACCACTCCTGAAGGTCAACTGTACTTGAGTTCCTTGAGACACTCTGGCATCCCTATAATAGAATCCCTTTGTTTACATTAGCTTGAGTTAATAACTATTACTTGCAATCAAAGAGTCAACTAGTTCAACTTTGTATTTCATAAGCTCAGGATGATTGACTTCTGTAAGGTCATATCATGGTCAAGAGAGAAAAGGTGCCAAGTTTCCTGACTTAGTTGCATGCTTTTTTTAATGGCCAACAGACTATGATTCAAACTTTGGGAAAGCACGTGACTTTTACTTTTTCTAGAAAGTTCTACTAAGTGAGAAATTCCTCCAGGATATCCGAACAGTCTGGAGTTTCCTTTTGGTCATATCTGAGAGTCCACCAACAGAGAAAATCCCAGCATCAAACTCCTTTCTAAAACCAGGTTGGCTGTGCCCCTAGACTGTGTGATAGAATCAATCTCACCCTGTTATATGAAGGCCTGGTATCCCACATCACTCACCACCTCTCTCTGTTGTCTCTGCTACTCTGTATTAGTGAAGGCTACTAATGATGAGGTACAGAAATCTCCAGATTTTGAGGCCCCTAGTCCCAAAAAGAAATATTTCAATATAATCCCACTTAACCTTTACCAGCACAAATATATTTAACCTGGAAAAATGATTTTGTTATCATAAACTGAAAAGACATATTATACATTTTCATGTATAGATTCATTTCTGGTGAACTGATAGCATCAGCACACTGTAAACTAAGGAGATCAGTTGTAGGATTTATTAGTTTAGCTACAGAAAAAAATCAGTCTTTTCCCATGAGTGTGGGTACTTTTTTATTCTCAGCCCACTACTGTCAATTCTCCTTAAAGCTGGGATATTTGTTTGTAGACACCTGATTTTCAGTCTGTACAAAACACAATGATTCCATCATATTTGTGTCCTTGAATCACTTGTAGAACTGTATGCCCGGACAGTGACTGTCTTTAGGACTCTGAGCATGCATATTAAACAGCCATGAGACATAGAAGACTGTATTAGTCTGTTCTCATGTTGCTGATAAAGACATACTTGAGACTGGGCAAGTATTAATTCTGGATAATATTAATTCCCATGGTAAAGCGTTTTCATTTTTCAAGGTTCTTTCAAGGTCATTATTCCCTGTGGGAACAACAACCCTGTAGGAATAAAAACATCTTACTATCCTTACATTACAAATTAGGAAATAGAGCTCAGTGAGTTAAACGGTTTAGCCAAGTTTGCCTGTGCAGTCAATGATGAAGCAAGAATCTTAACTCATATCAGGTGACCCAATATCTAAACTTTAACTATTTTCCCCAAATGAGAGTAGAAATATGAAAACTCACTCTTCTCTTAACCTACCCCTCCTTTTTTTCTTTCCTAATACTTTTTATTTTTAATTTCATCTTTCTTTTTCCTGACTCTGAACCTTTTAGTTAAGTATACACCCTGGTGCATACTTTGGCAGGACAGATAGTGAAATAGTAGAATTATAGCCCACAAACTCATGTGTGCACAAAATGTATTTTTTTCTATTTTTCTAGATTCCAAGTAAATTCTATTTTAAGTCTTTGTTCTAAGATTACATCTCTGCCACCTGGAGGAACAAAGACTCAAAATAGAAATTACTTGGAATCCAAGTAAGTTTTCTGTGACTTCTATAATGCTGAAAGACTCGGGAAGCTTATACATTATTGTGCATTCTTCTGAACCTGCTGTACAATGTATGCCAGAGGCTCCAAATTCAGATACCTATGGGGACCAAGCAGGTAATATGAATTTATAGATAAGGGCCAGGAATAAATGAGATATAGAACTGTAAAGAACTAAAGACAACCTAGTCTTTAGCCCAGTCTAAAGGTATTCAGTGTGCAACAAAACAGATGTGAACCAAACAAAACATACTCATTTATGACTTCTGGAGTGCATATTGGCCAGTAGGTTTTTTGTAACTCAGAAATCAAAAGAAGATTTTTCCCCCCTTTCTGATGTGCTACCTTTTTTTAAGGCAATGGATATCAACTTGTCTCCTTTAGGTAGAAGAAGGATGACAAAGTAAAGTGGAAATGCCAAAATGAGGGGATGAGAAGTGGAAAGCAAGAACCCATCTGTTAATATGTCCGGTGATAAAGAACAAGTTGAGCTGGGCATGGTGGCTCATGCCTGTAATCCCAGCACTTTGAGAGGCCGAGGCAGGCGGATCACAAGGTCAGGAGTTCGAGACCAGCCTGGCCAATATGGTGAAACCTCATCTCTTCTAAAAATACAAAAATTAGCTGTGGTGGCATGTGCCTGTAGTCCCAGCTACTCAGGAGGCTGAGGCAGAAGAATCACTTAAACCCAGGAGGTGGAGGTTGCCGTGAACCAAGATCATGCCACTATACTCTAGCCTGGGCGACAGAGCAAGATGCTGTCTCAAAAAAAAAAAAGAAAGAACAAGTTGACACTAGCCTCAAAATGCAAAGCCTTCAAAACCTTCTTCTTGCCACCTCTCCCCATGCTTAATCTATATGACTTTTTCCTACTTTTATTCTGTTACATTTGTATTACCTTATTCTCAGTTGGATCCCAACTAATCCATATACATGGATTCATACCCTTGTTAGTTGATAAGGCTTATTGCTTCTCAGAGCTAGCTCCTCATAGGTTCCAGAGTGTTAATTTATAAGATCCTTAAGGCTTCTCCTGTCCAACACTGCATTGTCACAATCATCAATAAACTACCTACTATATAAGGGACACCCATCTGAAGAGGTCTTCCTTCCTCTGGGCCCTCCAGCATGCCTGTCAAAGCACTTAATATATTGAGCCTTATAATTTTCTTGAAGGCAGAATTCTGTTTGATTTATTCATCACTATTACTGTATACAGAGCCCTTCACGTTCCATGTGTTCATAAATGATTTTAACTTTACACTCTTCTTCATTCCCACAAACCTTGTCCTTTTCCCAAATCTTTCTCCCTTTTTACAGTTTTTTTTCTAGTCTCTACAGTATTGTCAGACTGATCTCTGCAAAACTCAAAAGTCAAATTACTCTTCTACTTTAAACTTCCAGTGACTCCCAGATTCATTTAAGGGTAGAATCTAAATCCTTTGGCATAGCACTTAAGACCATTTCCAAGGGAGTGGCTCTACCATGGAGCCTTAGAGACTCTACATGTGTCTACATGGGATGCACAGGCAATGCTTGGACTGCCACGTGACCTAAATCTGGGTGGAATGCCCTGTGATCCTCCTAACATGGCAAGGGAGGAAATCTTCAGAGAAGGTTTCACGAGGTTATTTTCTCATCTGCCTCTATCTTGTGGGATGCTGCCATGAGGCGATTTTCTGACATATCTCCCAGGTTCCAGAGGAACATGAGACTTTCCAACTTAACCCCTACACTTCCGTAGGACAGAACTGCAGCTCTATAGCCATTTAGCTGCAGTCTGGAATTGACTGGCCAGCAATAGGGTGTATCACAACTCTTGTTGAAGCCATCTGACCCCTTCTGTTTCAGTGCCATCCTTTTGGTGTGTGAGATAAGGACTCACATCATTAGCTTCTCTTGTCTTCACTGTATATATATAAGTAATAATCTGGCTGAATCTAAAATTAGTTCGTTATTTCATTACCAACTGAATCTGTAAGTGTTAGACTTGGACGATCCTTTGTGTTTGGCACCCTTCATAATCTGATTCAATCAAAGCATTTAACCCTGATCTATTTACTAGTCTAAACAACTACCTCATTACAAACTTAATATGTGATATTGTGAAAGTCTGCTTCTTTATCTGACTATCCATTTTCTGCTCTATACAAATACAGTAGTCACTAGCCATACATAGCTAATTAAATGTAATTAATTAAAAATAAATAAAACAGAAATCTAGTTCCTCAGCCACACTAACCACAATTTAATTCCTCAATAGCCACGTGTAACTAGTGGCTACTATATTGAACAATGTAGATACGGAACATTTCTGCCATTAGATAATATTCTATTGGATAGCATTATTCCAGATTGTAAATTCCTCAAGGGCAGAAATTACACCTTGTTCTACACTATGTTCGTCGGTTCTTAGAATAGGGCCTGACACATATTTACTAAGCAAGTGGCTGCTTAATAAATATTTGATGAATATATGAAATAATAAATGATATGCATGAAAGAAAAAAATTGAGAGAAATTTCTGAGAGACAATGAATAAGAAAGAATAGAAGCCAACTTGACTATTTATAGTCTACTTCTGAAAGTGGGAGATGCTTCAAGATCCAGTTGAATATCTTTTCCCAGCTTCCCCACTCTTTTGCACTGGAAGCCAGGACTCCCCACACTGCAGGGTATCCAGGAAACAGAGGATACAAAGCAGTGGAGAACAAGCAGCATTAATCTTGCTGCCTCCCGCAGGATTCACCTTGGAGTGGTTGGGGAGGGAGCCCTTAGCAATATGGAGACAGCCTTATTGGAGGCTGAACATGACAGCAATGTTATGGAGTCTGTAGGTCCCTGACCACAGTGAAAGGAATCAGGTCTGTATCACTGGGAGACAGTGGCTTATTAGAAGAAAGAGAAGTCAAAATCTGATAGGGCACCAAAAAGAGGAGGCAAAAAACAAGGAATAAAAGAACGGAAGATCACCAATGCAGATTAAAGTTACTAATCGAGAAACAAAACTCTTATTCTCTTTAGGAGTCTGTTGCTTTTGTCATCGTTGGCACTTCATCTCTCAGTCCAGGTAGAAATATCGCCCCCAGCTCACCTCCCCCTACTCCCATGCACTAAATCCCAGAGAAAAGTGTTTTGAAAGTCAAGAAACCATCTCTATAAATTCATATTAGCTGGACCCTTACTACTCTGGTAGCCCAGTTGTGCATGTTGCCTCCAAAATAGTCACCCAACAATCTCTTAGTTAGGTTGATGCATCTGATAAAAATCTGTATTTCAGAGCAATGAACCACCTGAGATGATGATTACTCATCCCTCAGAGAACTGTTTCCCTCTGGGATGAGAGAAACAAACACAGCAAGATGAAAGCAGCCTTTCCAGATGGGCTGCAGGCAGATGTATCAGAAAGCAGACTCTCTCCACTAGGCAGTGACAGCCCTGACTCCCCAGATGCTCACTGTGAGTTCAGCTGCAGGAGGCAGATGAAAGCAGGATGACTTGCTTAACTTAGAAGCCAACTTAGAAGCACTGGATGCTTGCCTGTTGCTTGCGAATTTATATCATTTAAAACAACCCAGCCCATTGAAAGTTGAAATTGTCTGCACAGAAACCATCCACTACTCCTCTTTTTAAGTCCCCAGTGACAGGGCTACCAGCAGTTGCTGCTGAAGGGTGTGGGCAGAGCCCGGTCTCTCTAGTCTGCTTTTTAGTTCAGGTGTTCATAATGGAGTCTAATATTTCATCACATAGCTCAGGTTTCTAAGCGTTTTCTCTTGACTTGCTCAACTCCTGGTTCTAATCTCCTTTGCTTTAGTTCTTTCTGTGTCTCCTCCTCTAAGTCAGTGGTCTCTGGACAGTTTCCTCTGGAACAGTGTCTAAGAGAGCAAGTCCCAAACACCAATTTTAGGAGCTGATGGCATAAGACTCACCTGAGGAGCCTGTTAAGTGAAGATTGCTGGGTCCTGCACCTGAAAGTTCTGACTTGATAGGTCTGAGATAAGGTTCTTGCATGTGTATTTTTAACAGGGGTTCCTAATGTGTATCCTAATCTGGAAACCACTTTTCCAAAGGACAGCAAAATCTTTCCCAGATGAAAATGCTACCCAGGACTGGAACTACTGAAATTTTCATTGTCCCATTGTTAATCCCATCAGCCACTGGCCAATGTCAAAATGTATAAATGAGCTAACTTACAGATTGTAGACTCTGCTTTAGGCTGTGAAATCCTTATGAGAGGGGACTTGCCTTTTTGTTTTTGCATCTCTTGCAGCCAGTAAGGTATAGTTGGAAGATCAGTGGTCTCTGGACTCAGAGAGATTTAGATTAGAACCCTTACTTCATTACTCTGTGTGACTTACATCAAACAAATTACTTAACTCTCCATGTGCTTCAGCCTTCTAATTTGTAAAATGAGAGTAATATGATAAAATGGAATAAAAGTGAAACATAAGACTTGGGAAAAAGGGGTTGATCTTGGAACTCAAAGACATACTGGGATGTCTAGAAGAAGAGGGAGGTATTTTGGTACACAGTTCTCATACTGGATGAGAGGTACATTGGCAAGATAGCAAGGACCCCATATTCATTATTAATTTCCAGAACCAGATACAAACATAGGAGGTAAAGTGGAGGAGAGGTGCAGCAGAAATAGAAAGTGTTGTTTTAACTAAGACTCTAAGAGAAACACAGAAAAGGGTGGGCAAGTCACGATGACCCAGGTGACAAAGTGAAGTACCAGCTAAGAAGTACATGCAAGCCTTCTCCACCCTGCTCCCCAGAACAGGGAACACGGTACTCCACAGACCGTCAAGGGATATAGCCAATGAGAACTTAGGACACTGGCAAAGCACTGGACGTAAGGTGTTCACCATATACAAGGGAGGTATTTGCAGTTGTCAGTAGTAGGTATGAGCCACACACACACACACCAAAAAGTAAGAGGACATCACTCAGCTTTGGCCATATCACTGAAGAAGGCCTGGAGCAAGCGGAGCTAGAAAAAGAAAAAATGAATGGTCAGCGTCGCAGGGAAGCAGACAGAACTTATTGATTAACACATGAGACATCCCTAAGGATACCCCACAAATAACTGTCAGGGGTGTTTTCAGGAGAAAAGATTTTCCACATTCTCCAGCAGGATCAGGAACTGTGAAATAAAGGTTAAGGTATAAAGTAGTTGGCATATTTTAGTGCTTAATGACTGCAACTTGATTTTCCTTGCAAACAATTGAAGAAAAATTTAGAGTGCCTGGATACCCTAACATTGACAAATTATTGTAAATAAACCTCTGTTTTATTTGGTGCATTTGTGTCATTCCATTTGGAAAATTATAGAAAACTTAAAATATGACACAGCTATATATGTGCATATTTGCTTAACTAAAATATATGCACATGCAAACTGAAGAAAAACACATATGGCCATCCAGATGACATAATCAAACATACTTGTAATCATTAGCAGCCATCCTTGACTATTGTGAGATATAGTTCCTGATAGTAATCAAGATGATTGTGAATTTGCCAACATCCAGATCCATAATGGCAATCACATAGCTATTATGGTATCAGTTCGATATTCATTCAATAATAATTCCTTAAGTTCTCGTTATTTCCAAGGATGTTTGAATTAACCAGGACCCTGTTCCTGCTCAAGAAATGCATAGACTAGTTCAAGGGTTGGCAAACTACAGTCTGCAGACCAAATCCAGTCTCTATCTGTTTTAATAGATAAAGTTTTTGTTTATATGTTATTTACAGTTCCTTTCACTTTACAATGGCAGTTGATGATTGCAATAGAGACCACATATTTTGGAGCATTTCGGATTTCAGATTTCAGATTTTCAGATTAGGGATCAACCTGCATAAATAGTTTCAGTTGCTTTGGAAAACCCTAATACAGCCTACGATCCTAAAATATTTACTATCTACCCCTTTACAGCAAAAGTTTGTTGACCCCTGGTGTACCTGAAAAGATAGAAAAAGTAAACAGGCAATTCCAATGGAGTGTGGTAAGTGCACTTCCAAAAATAAAATCCTAGGAATACTCAGAAGGGGCACCTAACACATAGTAGGAAAGATTCCTGGAAGTGGTACCTATGAGTGGAGCTTGACACCCGGGCAGGGATTCACTGGATAAAGTAGTATAGAAGTGCCTTCTGGAAAGGACAAATTTATATATAGATATATCCCCTTTGTGGGACTGCAATATAATAAAAGCTTCATGAGGGCAGGCATTTTTTTTTACTATTTTGTTACTTAAAGTATCCAGTCACCTGAAACTATTCCTGCTAAATATGCACTGAATGAATTCAAAACATTCAAATGGCTGGAGTACTGGGAAGATGAGTTTTGAAGGAAGACAGTTATATAATCTAGCCAAACAACAAGGTGAGACCTCAGCAATCATATACTAGTTTTTGAACACTGATCAGTATTTACATCACTAATGACAGATTAGTTTGGACTTTGAAAACAGTCCTTATCTGCTGGATTCTGGCCTCCAAACCCAATGATTATTACTTGAGGGATTTTAGAGATTGAGTTGGGAAGGGGTTAATGCAGACTGGGAAATTTATGAATTTTCTCTTTGGAATGTGCTTCGAGACTAGTGCCCAAATCTGTGGAATGGGGAAAGTTTTGAAATGACAATTATTTTTAACTCAAGCCTGTATCCACTAATGCTAAATTATCTTCTTAATTTACTTGGATGCAGTAGCCATGACTAGGGGGTTTAGAGCCAACAGTTCTAATTAGAATGAAATAATAAAACATTGTCCCTATCTTACCTCATTTGCCAATGGCTTATTGATAAACCTGAGAAATGTTATGAATAGCATGCTCATGGGGGAAATAACTGGCTAGTTTTAAATATGTCAGTATGAAAATACTACTTTAAATGAGAGATTTCAGGCCGGGCGCGGTGACTCAAGCCTGTAATCCCAGCACTTTGGGAGGCCGAGACGGGCGGATCACGAGGTCAGCAGATCGAGACCATCCTGGCTAACACAGTGAAACCCCGTCTCTACTAAAAAAATACAAAAAACTAGCCGGGCGAGGTGGCGGGTGCCTGTAGTCCCAGCTACTCAGGAGGCTGAGGCAGGAGAATGGCGTAAACCCGGGAGGCAGAGCTTGCAGTGAGCTGAGATCTGGCCACTGCACTCCAGCCTGGGTGACAGAGCGACTCCGTCTCAAAAAAAAATAAAAAAAAGATTTAAAAAAAATAAAAAATAAAAAAATAAATGAGAGATTTCAATGGTACAGTGAAGGAAAAAATGATTTCTGGCTAAGGCATAAGTAAGCTCTATGTTTTACCCTCCTTTGGTTACAGTGTATATTGGTCTTCAATAACACTTATCAATGATTTTTCATAACTAAAATTAATCTTACAGTTATCCTAGAATATTATTTTTCATTCTTGAATCCCAGGAATTATTTCAGGACCCTTGTTATAACATACCACACTGAACTACTCCTGACTATCTACCACGCTTAGCAAAAAGGTCTTCTTTTTCTTAATATAAATTTTAGTATCAAATTAATTTATACCATGTGTCATGTAACACCTTTTATCATGGAAATTTTACTTTGTAGATTGCAATCTTGGAAGTATATTATTGTGCCCATTATAATCTTTAAAAGTATGTTTTTTAAAAATCTAGAATTACTGACAAAAAGGTTAAAATTTAGGAACATCTGATTTAGGAACATCTGAAATCATGGACAAGGAGAGGGGAAATGGTAGCAAAAATGAAATAAATGATTTTGCAATGAATACTACTCTTTTTTTTTTTTTTTTTTTTTTTTTTTT
>NW_016807975.1:3378870-3435332 GCF_001698545.2 Rhinopithecus bieti | reverse complement strand
GCACAATCTCAGCTCACTGCAAGCTCCACCTCCCAGGTTCACGCCATTCTCCTGCCTCAGCCTCCCAAGTAGCTGGGACTACAGGTGCCTGCCACCACACCCGGCTAATTTTTTGTATGTTTAATAGAGATGGGGTTTCACCGTGTTAGCCAGGATGGTCTCCATCTCCCGACCTCGTGATCTGACTGCCTCGGTCCCTCAAAGTGCTGGGATTACAGGCATGAGCCACCACGCCCGGCCACAATGAAGACTATTCTAATGGTTTAAAGTCACCAGGTATACTTAGGGATTCCATGAAGTTTCCACAAATCAATGGAAACTATGACTCTTTTTGTGAGAGACCCAAGAATGTTCCTAGTCATTATTAGAACCTAAAAAATGTTCTCCATAAGAAAGGTAAACATAGAAATTGAAGTGTTTCTAGCTGTCCTGAGACAAAAACAGTGATAGCGTATGACCAAAATTTATTTCAAATTTCCAGAGAATAGAGTTTAACAGCCTCTGGGAGAAAATCTCAATATAATGGAATGGAGAAAATATAGGGATAAGTCCCCGAATTCTAATCCCAGTCCTGCCATTAAATTAATTGCAAAAAAAAAAAAAAATTCTAGGCTGTATTATTTACCTATATAATGAGAAGACTGGCTCTAAACAGTCTTCAAAAAAGTTACTCATTAGGTAGCTATTGTATTTTCCTCTAATTTGGTCTTGAGGTCTCTCTCAGGAGCATAGGTAAAAACTCTTCCCCTGCCCTGCCAAGGCTCCAGGGATTTGGTCATGAATGTTTATAGTGTGTCTTTCATGGGACACTTCTTTATCCCAGCAGACAGCCTAATGCCTGGGTGTCCAACCCATGACAGGGTGTTCCTCTCACAGAAAACTTGTTTATACTGGAAGACGCCTTTGGGGCTCTTGTCTGACCTGTGTCCAGTTTATTCCTACAAAGACAGCCCCTCTCTAGGAGAGCCCTGATGGAGAAAGAAGGTAGATTTTGGTGTGTTGGTCAGGTGAGACACAGACACAGAAGAGGCAACTTAGCAAAACACATGAAATAACAGAAGAGCATATTACTCACAGATTATAGAAGAGAGGGAAAGAGCGCCAACGGGAAGGGGAGAGCCGTCCAGGATATGCACTCAACCAGCATGTGGGGAGCAAGAGAGAGAGAGGGACCTTTGGGCCAACACCTTTATTGGGGTTCAGGGTGTTACCCAAGCAGGTTTCCCAAGGGAAGTTTGAATTGATGGGTTTAGAATAAGCAGGCAATAGTTCCAAGAGGTCACAGGCAACTGAGAGGTGGTTGCTGAGCATATCTGCACAGTTCGTATGAGGTGTGGGGGTCAGTGGGCAAGTGAAGTAAGTTGTATCTAACTGTCCCCTAGGGAGGCAGTCACAAGAAGGCAGTTGTATAAGCAGATACCCTGATCAGCCACACTGAGGAAGTCGGAAGAGGCAGAGAACTAGAAATTGTTGTTAAGGGTGACTAAGTCCTGCTTGTGGGATAAGAAGGTCCAACTTATACTCAAAATGGATACATTTGAGTATACATGCATATAAAGGCAATATAAAATTATAATTCACTGTAGTAGCATCTTTATAATTTTTGCCATATCTGGGTACTCCCTGACCTATTACTTTTAAGGCAAGAATAATATTTAATAATATCTCTCAATGTATTTACAATTCTCAGTAATCATTTTATTGTTCCTCTGAAGCTTTATTACATTAAGGCAAAGCCCTGGGGCTTATTGTGCTCGGGAGGAAGGCAACCCTGCCTAGAAAGGTCGAGGCCTTGACCAAAGGTGGGAGTGAATTATGAAAAACCGAAAATCCCAGAGGAAACTTTTGTTCTATTTCCTGTTTGGAGTTCTGGAAAACACAGTAAAATGGGACATTGTGTGTTAGACAAATGGAGATTCAAAGATAGCATACACAAGTCTCTTTTTGCTCTCCTGTTCTGTCAAAGGTTTCTGGGAGTTTCCATATTCTCATAGTGATGGGCTTGGAAGGCAGCTGAGAGCTGAACACCAGGAAGTCTCACCTGAAAACATTATGGCCTTGGGTGATCTGGGATCACATAACTGTCTTGGACACTTTATTTATAAGGAAATAACAGATTCAGTAATTTGTAAGTAATAGAAATTTATTTCTCACAATTCTGAATGCTGAGAAATTCAAGATCAAGGCACTGGCCAGTTTAGTGTCTGATGAGGGCGTGCTGTCTTCTCCACAGATGGCACCTTGTTGCTGCATCCTCACATGGCAGGAGCAAAACAGCTCCCTTCAACCTTTTTAAAGCTGATCCCATTCACGAGAGTATAGCCTCTGTGATTTAATCACTTCCCAAAAGGTTCCACTTCTTAATACCATTACTTTGGGGGTTAGGTTTCAACATATAAATCTGGGGGATACACCAATATTCAGACCATAGAGTTCTGCTTCTGGCCGTCCAAAATGTATGTTCTTCTCACATGCAGAATGTATTCATTCCATCCCAATAGCTCCCCAGGCCTTAACTTGTTCCATCACCAATTCAAAAGTCTGAAGTCCACAGTCTCATTTAAATCAAATATGACTGAGACTCAAAGGTGTGACTCATCCTGAGGCAAATTCTCCTTCAGCTGTGAGCCTCTGAAATCAAACAAGTTACATGCTTTGAAAATACTATGGTGGGGTAGGCACAGGGCAGACATTTCCTTTCCAAAAGGGAGAATTAGGAAAGAAGAAAAAGATAATAAATCCTGACTAACTCCAAAACCCAACAGGGCAAATATTAAGGCTCAAGAATAATCTTCGACTTGACGTGTTACCTTCTAAACCCTTGGAGGGTGGGGGCTAGTCCTGTCTCCATGGCTTTGCTAGGCACAACCCATACAGCATTTCTCACATATTGGAGTCACATGCCTATGGCTCTCCCAGGCTGGAATTGCACATTGGTGGCTCTGGCAGTCTGGGGTCTTGGGGGTGGCTCTGCTCCCATGGTTTCACTGGGCATTGCCATACTGGGGGCTCTGTGGTGTTCCTGCTCCTGTGATAGTTCTCTGGGCTCTGAGGCTTTCTGGGGCATCCTTTGAAATCTAAGTGGAGGCAGGCATGCCCTCACAAGTTAAGCAGTCTGCACTTTGGTAGAGATAGTACTGCACAGACACCACCAAGATTTACTATATTGCCTTCCAGAGAGTGGCCAAAACTGCACATGGCCCTGCTTGAACCATACCTGGGGCAGCTGAGGAGCATTGCATCAGAATGTAGGAAGTGGCGATCTGAGGCCACCTGGCGCCAAGGTCCTACAGGTGCCCAAGCTTCCTCTTTTGATATAGATATGCTGCCCCCAGCCTTGGCACTCTGTGCCTATGATAGGAAGGACAGCACAAATAAACACTGAAAGGCCTTTGGGGTCATTCTTTCATTATCGTGATAAATAGCACCTGATTTCTGCCTCACCGTACTAATCTCCTTATCAAATGGTTACTTAGCCACACCTTTGGTGTTCTCTTGAATATACCTTTCCATTCTATACAGTATGACCAGGCTGATAATTTTCCAAATCTTTAAGTTCTGCTTCCACATTTTATTATAAGTAGTCAAAATCCTCAACATTTTGCTTAGAGATTTCTTCTAGAACATGAACATAATTTGGCCATGTTATTTGCCCCTTTGTAACAGAGATCATCTCATCTTCAGTTGCCAATAACATGTCCTTCATTTTCTTCTGAGATTTCATCAGAATGGCCTTTACCATCTGTATTTCAATAATATCAACATTTTGATCACAACCACTTAGGTAATCTCTAAGAAGATGGAAGCTATTTCTACAGCTTCTTCAACCTCACCTTCTTCTGAGCCCTCGCCTGAGTTGCCCCTAAGGCTCCTTTCATGGCAGTGGACCTGTAATTCTTTCCATCCTTTATGTATTATTCAGTTCCAAAGCTGCTTTCACATTTTTAGGTTTTGCTATGAACACATCGCCCTATCTCTCTGTGCCTATTTCTGTCTTTGTCGGTCTCTGCTGCTGTAACAAAATACCTTAGACTGGGTAATTTACAATAGAAATGTATTTCTCACAGTTCTGGAGACTGGAAGTTCTAAGATCAAGGAACTAGCAGATATGGTCTCTGGTAAGGGCTACTCTCTGCTCCATAGATAGCATCTTGTTTCTGCATCCTCACATGGTGAAGGTGGCAAGGCACCTCCCCTTCAACCTCTTTTATTTTATTTTTTTATTTACTTTTTTTCTTTGTTTGAACCTTTAATGAGAAAAAACATTACTATCGAGCTCAAGAACACGGTGTGTTTGGTGTGCCATTAGGCCAAGGGTTGGGGATACACATGGCAGAATTAGGAAACGGGATATACATCAACAAAAATACACACAATCATAAGAAGGAAAACTGGCGCTTGGCACAATAGACTCTCAGTTTCCTCATCATTCAGCAGCATGTTGGGAATCCTGTGACTGAGGGAGAACACACGTCCAGATTCTGGGCACTGCAGGGTGCCTCCAACACATCCAGCAGCACATGGTGCATCTTCCTCAGAAACTGTTCATCCTCCTCATATCCTTCAACCGGCCCTATAGGCACCCCAGTCAGGTGCAAGGTATGTATCAGCTGCCTCCAGGAGCACTGGTCACTCCTAGGGTATCATAAGTGAGGGTTGAACTCCAGAGGGCAGATGCAGACCTCGGTGGCCTAGAGGTTCAGGGGGAAGCCACGGGGCCCTACGCCCGCACATGCAAGCTCAGCAGATTGTCTTCAACCTCTTTCTTAAGGGCACTGATCCTATGAGGGCTTTGCCCATATGGCTTAATCACTTCCGAAAAGGCCCTACCTCTTAATGTCATCACCTTGGGGATTAGGTTTTTAAACATATAAATTTTGGGGACATTAATATTAAGATCATAGTAATGGGCATATGTGATATACAAGCCTATCCCTTACATTTGTGGGACCTACAGCAAGAATAAAAAATGAAAACCTACATACAATATTATAAATATTTAAAATGAAAAGCCAGGCACAGTGACTCATGCCTCTAATCCCAGTTACTTGGGAGGCTGAGGTAGAAGGATTGCTTGACGCCAGGAGTTTGAGACCAGACTGGGCAACATAGTAAGACCCCATCTCTAAAACTTTTTTTCTTAGCAAAAGAAAAAGGTTTAATTCTACACAGCTGGGGAGGCCTCACAATCATGGTGGAAGGCAAGGAGGAGCAAGTCACATCTTACATGGATGGCAGGAGGAAGAGAGCTTGTGCAGGGAAACTCCCCCTTATAATACTGTCAGATCTCATGAGACTTATTCACTATCACGAGGACAGCATGGGAAAGACCCGCCTCCATAATTCAATCATCTCCCACAACACATGGGAATTATGGGAGCTACTAGATGATATTTGGGTAAGGACACAGAGCCATACTATATCATTCTGCCCCGGTCCCTCTCAAAACTCATATCTTCACACTTCAAGACAAATCATGCTTCCTAACAGTCCACCAAAGTCTCAAGTCATTTCAGCATTAACCCAAAAGTTCAAGTCCAAAGTCTCATCTGAGATAAGACAAGTCCCTTCCGCCTGTAAGCCTGTAAAATCAAAAGCAAGCTAGTTACTTCCTAGATACAGTGGGGGTACAGGCATTAGGTAAATACAGCCATTCCAAATGGGAGAAATTGGCCAAAACAAAGGTGCTACAGGCCCCCATGCAAGTCCAAAATCCAGCAGGGTAGTCAAATCTTAAAGTTCCAAAATGATCTCCTTTGACTCCATGTCTTACGTCTGGCACTGATGCAAGAGGTGGATTCCCACTGTCTTGGGCAGCACTGCCCCTGTGGCTTTGCAGGGTACAGCCTCCCTCGTGGCTGCTTTCACAGGCTAGTGTGGAGTGTGCTGAGTCTTTTCCAGGCATACAGTGCAGGCTGTCAGTGGATCTACCACTCTGAGATCTGGAGGCCCTCTTTCACAGTTCCACTAGCCAGTGCCCCAGCTCTGTGTGGGGGCTCTGACCCCACATTTCCCTTCCACGTTGCCCTAGCAGAGGTTCTCCATGAGGGCCCCACTTCTGCAGATTTGGGTGGGGACACAGAGCCAAACCATATCATTGGGCAAGTCCTATAGGCTGAGAGAAATAGTTAAATAAAGGCCATTTAGAGAAGGGTCAGGTGACGGTAACATCAGAGGGCTCTCAGGAAGATATCTTGGTAAATGCTCTTACACCTTTCCCCTTGACTCATAGCAGGACCACTCTAGGCCGGTCAACAGAAAGAATCAATCCTTTTCCCTGTGTGCCGTCTTACCAGAAACAGGAGGCTTAGAGCAGGGACACAGATGGGGGTATTTTCCAAGCAAATCTCCAGTTTCCCACTTGACTGCTATGTAAGGAACCCCTGTTAAGAGAGGTTATGATCCCTGAGCATGACTGGCAGTCTGAAGAGGAGTCTGCAGATGGACCCCATTCCTCACTAAAACCTGAGCATCCCACCTGAAGCCAGTGGCTCACTCCAGTTCTTCCCCACTCTTCCTGTGCCAACCCACACTCAGTTCAAATATTAGCTGGCTACGATGGCTCATACCTGTAGTCCCAACACTTTGGGAGGCTGAAGCTGGCAGATTGCTTGAGCCCAGGAGTTCGAGACCAGCCTGGACAATGTGGCAAAACCCCTTCTAGTTCAGTGTGGCTGGGGAGGTTTCACAATTATGGTGGAAGGCAAGGAGGAGCAAGTCAAGTCACATCTTACATGGATGACAGTAGTCAAAAGAGCCAAAAATAAAAAAAAATAATAATTAGCTAGTCAGATCACCTATGCTTTTAGTCCCACCTACTCAGGAGGCTGAGATGAGAGGGACAATCACTCAAGCCAAGGAGTTCAAGGCTACAGGACTGATGATCATACCACTGCATTCCAGTTGGACAACAGAGCTAGATCCTGTCTCTTAATAAATAAATAATTATTTAAAATTAAGAAATCAAGAAAAACTGTTCAATAAAATATGCTCTAGGCTCTTATCTTTAAATATGACTTCATGATGACAAAATAAAAAATATTTGTAAAACTATAATTTTTCAGTGACTAGAAGTCAACAAATACCAAAAAATTCCTGAACATAATTATAGTACATATCTAAGTGTTCTTTTGATAGACCAGTAATGTTTCAAGTGAGTATAAAATGAAAACATTCATAATTTATAAATTATTGTATATTTATTCTGTTTCATTTTAGCAAAATCACTGATTACGTTGTTTGTTATAACCTATTTTCACATAATTTCTGTTCTGTTGACAGTAATTTGTAAGGAAACATCTCTCTTTCAGTCATAGTAGTTGTTAGGGTGTTTCTTAGTTATTTCAATTTGGAGAAATTTTGTTCTGCAGAGGCTATAGAAACTGAATGGTCAAAACATTTTTATAGTAATACTTAAATTCAGAAATAAAACATGAATATACATATCAAGATAAAATATTGAAAGTTTGTAAATAATAAAGTATTATAATTGCAGAAAATATTATAAAATATTTAATTTCATTATATAAATCTCTATCAATTGTGATTTTCACTTTCCAAGTGATATCAACATCATACACTTATGCAAAGAAGTGACATCACACTTTACACCTATTTGTCTCAACACAGATACAGATCTAAGATTAACATAAACCATACGCAAAATGTTCTTTAACTGCCACATGCAATTATTGCAAATATTATGCTAATCCTGAATACCTCCAGGATCACAAATTCAAACAAAAAGAGAGAAAAAAAATACACATTACATTATTGGGAAGAACATTTTGTTACCCAAGAATCTGCTGCATTTGTGCTGTCTGAGAGGAATCAATGGTAATTATTTGGCCTTGTTTTTCACAGAGGAAATCCAAAGATAAATTCTCCTACATCAACACTGATATAGCACAAACCTTCCCAGTACTGGAAAACTATTTCCTTTTGTTTCATTAACATAAGATAAGCTATGTGGGACCTGAAACTGAGGTGCTAAATGACACCTCTTGAATGCTAAGTAACAGGGACACCCATGTATTATTTCATAACCTTGTAAGGATGGGGGCAATGTATGTGATATGTAAGGAGGGGGATTGTCTAAAACAAAGAAATGTGCCTGTCACAATTTTTCTGTAAATCTAAAACTATTCTAAAATAAAAAATTATTTAGAAAACATGTTTTTAAATAAAACACATATTATTTGTTTAATTAGTCCTCTATTAATTACTATTGATTGCCACTGTTAACTACTATTGTTGTTTTAAATAGTAGCACTTACACACGAAAATGTAAATAATACAGAGTAGTATACACTTTAAAAGAAGCGCTTATTGTACATATTTTCATGATAAAGTAATAGCACATGTATAACTAGTATATATCATATTATTCTGGGTTTTTTGGTCTGGATTTCTTTTTCTGAACAGTACTTCAAAGCTAGTGTCAATCTCCTGATTTTATTGATATTTTAAAATAAGACTAATAATTAGCAAGTTGCCTGCATGATATATAAGGATGGTGCTCAGGTGAGCCTGTAAATATTTTAAACCTTTGGGAGTTAAAATTTCTAAAATGTTTGTTTTGAAGTTCAAATTGAGGTAGAAGGCTGGACTCAACTCCAGAGGTGGGGCTCGGACACCAGACAAAATTGAGGACTAGCTAAAACAGGGATAAGGCAGAAGCAGTTTTCCATAAGACATGCCTAACAGTGTGCCATGACAGCTTACCATGGCCATGGCAACACCTGGTAGTTGCCACTCCTTTCCATGGCAATGAACTCATGACCCAAAAGTTGTCACCCTTTTCCTGGCAATTTCTGCATAAACCACCCCCTAATCTACATGTAACTAAAAGTACGTATAAATATGACTGCAAAAACTGCCATGAGCTGCTACTCTCAGCACACTGCCTATGGGGTAGCCCTGCACTACAGGAGCAGTCACAGAACTGTAACACCACCAGAGCTGTAACACTGCTGGAGCTGTAATACTTCCACTTAAATAAAGCTATTTTCTTGTACCCCACCACCAGGTTGCCCTTGAATTATTTCCTAGGTGAAGCCAAGAACCCTTGCAGGCTGAGCCCTACTTTGGAGCTCACACACTCTATATCAAAATGATATGTAAAATATAGATGATAAGAAGAGTAGTATAAATTCTCACATAATAAATTTTCATATGAATTGAGTTTCTTTTCAGAAATACATTGGAATGTTACTTACAGGAGTTGACAATTATTTAGTATGTGAAAGAATGTTTATCCTACATGTTCAGGCTATTGCAATGGAAATGAAATATATTTATTGCCTATATGAAAGAAATATATTTATATGGATAGATGCCCAACTACATGAAGATTTTAGTGAAATTCCTAACTAGGTAATTAAAATGTACTGAATTTTTTATTTTTTTCTCAGCCTTGTGAAGAGAAGGGAATGATAGTAAACGTTTGTTATTTTATGCTGAAGTTTATCTGTTTTCATATCAAAAGTTCTCATTCCTCTATTCAAGTTGCTGAAAGAACTTTAATATTAAATGACTTCATTAGTCTGCAGTGAAGATTGAGAGATGACATACAAAGCACATTTCATTTACATAGTAAATGGTAGTTAGTGTTATTTTGCTGTTCATTCATTCAGCAAATATATAGTGTGCACTGAGGGTATAGCACTGGACACAACAACAATTTCTGCCCTCACGTAGCTTATATTCTAGTAATGGACCACAGACAATAAACGATGATCATAAGTTATAGGGTATTGTATAAGGTGATAATAGAGCAGTGTAAAAGGGAAGGTGGTAAGGGCGGGAGGAAGTGAATACAACATTGAAAAGGAGAGCAAAGTAATCTTTATTAATAATTCAAGATTTGACCTTCTTTGTCCTCCTGCCCCTTTTCCTACACTTTCCTCTTGTCTCCAACAGAAAGAGCTGCTATCTCTGCTAGGTACATTCTGGGGACCCAGGTCAGGCTGCAGCTGCGAAAGAAGAGGCCTCAACCAGGGAGGAAACCACTGAGTAACGACCAGAGAAGAGTCAACTCCCTAGCAGCAGCCTCCAGAGAGGCCCACCCACCTGTGTGCCTGTCCCCTGCCCAGTTCACAAAGCAACCTGCTTCTGCAAAGTGATGCCATCAAAGGGACAATGTCTTCATTAAATTTTGTGTTGAAGATAGTAAAGATGTTAATGTAAATTTTGAAAATCCAAACTTACATTCAGCTGTCTTGGAGGAAGTGACAATTTTAAACATTGAAATAGAATTGATCCTTTTCACTGTGTTGATCCAAATGATTCCAAGCATCAAAGAATAGACAGATCAATTTTATGTTGTTTATGAAAAGGAGAATCTGGCCAGTCATGAGCCAAAGTTAACAAAAGAAAGGGCAAAGCTTAACTGTCTTAGTGTGGACTTCAGTAATTGGAAAAGCTGGGAAGATGATTCAGATGAAGACATGTCTAGTTTTGATCATTTCTCTGAGATTATGTGCTGAGACCAGATAGGTCATGGAGACCCTAACCCAGTGGTGCTAGAGGAATTAAAGACACACACACAGAAATATAGCATGTGGAGTGGGAAATCAAGGGACTCACAGCCTTCAAAGCTGAGAGCCCTGAACAGAGATTTACCCACATATTTATTGACAGCAAGCCAGTGATAAGCATTGTTTCTATAGATTATAGATTAACTAAAAGTATTCCTTAAGGGAAACAAAATGATGGGCTCTGATTAGTTATCTGCAGCAGGAACATGTCCTTAAGACACAGATCGCTCATGTTATTGTTTGTGACTTAGGAATGCCTTTAAGCGGTTTTCCGCCCTGGATGGGCCAGATGTTCCTTGCCTTCATTCCAGTAAACCCACAACCTTCAGTGTGGGCATCATGGCCATCACGAACATGTCACAGTACTGCAGAGATTTTTTTTATGGCCAGTTTTGGGGCCAGATTTGGGGGCCTGTTCCCAACAATGATGAACAACATGAGTGGCAAGGAGGATGTGGATTTACCAGAAATCAATGGCGCAGATGTCGATTTACAAGATAGTGATGAAAAAATGCCAGATCTGGAGTAAGGAATATTGTCATCACCTGGACTTTGAAAAAGAAAAGCAACTTCTCTGCTCCATTTTGTAATTGAGAGAATTCCTGAGTTAACAGCTCTGAAGGCAGTTGCTATATTTGCCTAGTTTAACCCATTTGTCAACTTGTTTGTGTTTTTAAAGCCTTCACTGAGGGTGAATATGTACGTTTTGCATGGGGCAATTTGAAGTCAGCTAAGGCAGTAACCTTATGCAAGAACATTTCCTGGACTTCCATGAAGCTGTTGCAGTCCTAGGCAATTGATGCAGCGGTTGTGATAAATAAAACATCATCTAAGTCTCCTTTTCTTCATAATGAAGATACTGATGTGATAGGAAGCTCTCAGCTTAGGGGAAGATAACTACATTTAGGGTACAGAATATGGACTTAAAAGCAGATGAAGCAAATTGGCTGATACGTTAAATTGATAACCCTGCTGTTCTTCTGGTATATACTTCAAGCTATACTACTAACATTTAGTGTTCAAAAACTTCACTTCACACTATTGTATGTAAGTGATCATATGTCAGTGTGCCAGATCTATCTTAGCTAAAACTAGTAAATGACTTAACTTAGATGATTTCTGAAACCTGTACATTTGGTATTGTTTGGCCCATAAGCTTTTAATTCTCTTAGAATGGAGGATGAAGGAAGCTGTGCATTGTTGCTTGAGAGTCTGCAGCTTTAGACCAGATTTATATTTGCACTAGAAGTATGGCAAGTGAGTGAAAAAAAATGTTAGTGCATTTTGGATTTTTAATTTCCTTTTTTTAAATTATTCTGCTTGTACCAAGGCTGAAAACCTCAATTTATGTTAATGACAGTAGAGATTTTTTTTTTTTATGTCTACATTCTTTCTAATAAACTGCTAGAAGACCTCCTGGCTATCCTTTTAAGTGTCTGGCTTACTGTAATTTTATGTATTTACCATTGATTATAATGTATTTTTATTTGAGGAAGAATTTGGGGTTCTTCCTCTGTTTGGAAAAAAAGGCTTGCTGCAATGTCATAGGAAACCTTTTAAAAGTGGATCTGTAACAGAAAATTTTATATGCACTTTGCTGCAGTTGGAAAAGAAAGCATTGTGATTTTATTGAAATAAAACTAAATGTGTTGTCCTCCTCTAAGAAAGATCATAATAATTCAAGATTTGAACAAAAACTTGAAAGAGGTGATGAAATTGTTCATCTCTACAACAGTATTCATGACTTGGACTGGACATGCAAATTAACATATAATGCAAATTGATCTACTTATTTGAACAACCTGAATTTATACTTATAAATAGAATGTATATCAGTCAGTGTTCTCCATACAAAACAACATGAGTATGGCCATTGTAAATCTAGCAAGGTGAACGAACACCTTAATCATAATATATTGGATTCTTTTTATCTTTTTAATTATCAAATGTCATCAGAAGTTTCTGAAAACAATCTATTGTGAAGAGTCATTTGAAAGAGTTGAAAAAAATAAAAGATAATTATAAGAATTTTCCTGACTTTTAGCTCTAATAGAAATATTGTGGCAGCTTAGTTCTAAATTACCCCACTCTTCCNATGCCCAACTACATGAAGATTTTAGTGAAATTCCTAACTAGGTAATTAAAAATGTACTGAATTTTTTATTTTTTTCTCAGCCTTGTGAAGAGAAGGGAATGATAGTAAACGTTTGTTATTTTATGCTGAAGTTTATCTGTTTTCATATCAAAAGTTCTCATTCCTCTATTCAAGTTGCTGAAAGAACTTTAATATTAAATGACTTCATTAGTCTGCAGTGAAGATTGAGAGATGACATACAAAGCACATTTCATTTACATAGTAAATGGTAGTTAGTGTTATTTTGCTGTTCATTCATTCAGCAAATATATAGTGTGCACTGAGGGTATAGCACTGGACACAACAACAATTTCTGCCCTCACGTAGCTTATATTCTAGTAATGGACCACAGACAATAAACGATGATCATAAGTTATAGGGTATTGTATAAGGTGATAATAGAGCAGTGTAAAAGGGAAGGTGGTAAGGGCGGGAGGAAGTGAATACAACATTGAAAAGGAGAGCAAAGTAATCTTTATTAATAATTCAAGATTTGACCTTCTTTGTCCTCCTGCCCCTTTTCCTACACTTTCCTCTTGTCTCCAACAGAAAGAGCTGCTATCTCTGCTAGGTACATTCTGGGGACCCAGGTCAGGCTGCAGCTGCGAAAGAAGAGGCCTCAACCAGGGAGGAAACCACTGAGTAACGACCAGAGAAGAGTCAACTCCCTAGCAGCAGCCTCCAGAGAGGCCCACCCACCTGTGTGCCTGTCCCCCTGCCCAGTTCACAAAGCAACCTGCTTCTGCAAAGTGATGCCATCAAAGGGACAATGTCTTCATTAAATTTTGTGTTGAAGATAGTAAAGATGTTAATGTAAATTTTGAAAAATCCAAACTTACATTCAGCTGTCTTGGAGGAAGTGACAATTTTAAACATTGAAATAGAATTGATCCTTTTCACTGTGTTGATCCAAATGATTCCAAGCATCAAAGAATAGACAGATCAATTTTATGTTGTTTATGAAAAGGAGAATCTGGCCAGTCATGAGCCAAAGTTAACAAAAGAAAGGGCAAAGCTTAACTGTCTTAGTGTGGACTTCAGTAATTGGAAAAGCTGGGAAGATGATTCAGATGAAGACATGTCTAGTTTTGATCATTTCTCTGAGATTATGTGCTGAGACCAGATAGGTCATGGAGACCCTAACCCAGTGGTGCTAGAGGAATTAAAGACACACACACAGAAATATAGCATGTGGAGTGGGAAATCAAGGGACTCACAGCCTTCAAAGCTGAGAGCCCTGAACAGAGATTTACCCACATATTTATTGACAGCAAGCCAGTGATAAGCATTGTTTCTATAGATTATAGATTAACTAAAAGTATTCCTTAAGGGAAACAAAATGATGGGCTCTGATTAGTTATCTGCAGCAGGAACATGTCCTTAAGACACAGATCGCTCATGTTATTGTTTGTGACTTAGGAATGCCTTTAAGCGGTTTTCCGCCCTGGATGGGCCAGATGTTCCTTGCCTTCATTCCAGTAAACCCACAACCTTCAGTGTGGGCATCATGGCCATCACGAACATGTCACAGTACTGCAGAGATTTTTTTTATGGCCAGTTTTGGGGCCAGATTTGGGGCCTGTTCCCAACAATGATGAACAACATGAGTGGCAAGGAGGATGTGGATTTACCAGAAATCAATGGCGCAGATGTCGATTTACAAGATAGTGATGAAAAAATGCCAGATCTGGAGTAAGGAATATTGTCATCACCTGGACTTTGAAAAGAAAAGCAACTTCTCTGCTCCATTTTGTAATTGAGAGAATTCCTGAGTTAACAGCTCTGAAGGCAGTTGCTATATTTGCCTAGTTTAACCCATTTGTCAACTTGTTTGTGTTTTAAAGCCTTCACTGAGGGTGAATATGTACGTTTTGCATGGGGCAATTTGAAGTCAGCTAAGGCAGTAACCTTATGCAAGAACATTTCCTGGACTTCCATGAAGCTGTTGCAGTCCTAGGCAATTGATGCAGCGGTTGTGATAAATAAAACATCATCTAAGTCTCCTTTTCTTCATAATGAAGATACTGATGTGATAGGAAGCTCTCAGCTTAGGGGAAGATAACTACATTTAGGGTACAGAATATGGACTTAAAAGCAGATGAAGCAAATTGGCTGATACGTTAAATTGATAACCCTGCTGTTCTTCTGGTATATACTTCAAGCTATACTACTAACATTTAGTGTTCAAAACTTCACTTCACACTATTGTATGTAAGTGATCATATGTCAGTGTGCCAGATCTATCTTAGCTAAAACTAGTAAATGACTTAACTTAGATGATTTCTGAAACCTGTACATTTGGTATTGTTTGGCCCATAAGCTTTTAATTCTCTTAGAATGGAGGATGAAGGAAGCTGTGCATTGTTGCTTGAGAGTCTGCAGCTTTAGACCAGATTTATATTTGCACTAGAAGTATGGCAAGTGAGTGAAAAAAAATGTTAGTGCATTTTGGATTTTAATTTCCTTTTTTTAAATTATTCTGCTTGTACCAAGGCTGAAAACCTCAATTTATGTTAATGACAGTAGAGATTTTTTTTTTTATGTCTACATTCTTTCTAATAAACTGCTAGAAGACCTCCTGGCTATCCTTTTAAGTGTCTGGCTTACTGTAATTTTATGTATTTACCATTGATTATAATGTATTTTATTTGAGGAAGAATTTGGGGTTCTTCCTCTGTTTGGAAAAAAAGGCTTGCTGCAATGTCATAGGAAACCTTTTAAAAGTGGATCTGTAACAGAAAATTTTATATGCACTTTGCTGCAGTTGGAAAAGAAAGCATTGTGATTTTATTGAAATAAAACTAAATGTGTTGTCCTCCTCTAAGAAAGATCATAATAATTCAAGATTTGAACAAAACTTGAAAGAGGTGATGAAATTGTTCATCTCTACAACAGTATTCATGACTTGGACTGGACATGCAAATTAACATATAATGCAAATTGATCTACTTATTTGAACAACCTGAATTTATACTTATAAATAGAATGTATATCAGTCAGTGTTCTCCATACAAAACAACATGAGTATGGCCATTGTAAATCTAGCAAGGTGAACGAACACCTTAATCATAATATATTGGATTCTTTTATCTTTTAATTATCAAATGTCATCAGAAGTTTCTGAAAACAATCTATTGTGAAGAGTCATTTGAAAGAGTTGAAAAAAATAAAAGATAATTATAAGAATTTTCCTGACTTTTAGCTCTAATAGAAATATTGTGGCAGCTTAGTTCTAAATTACCCCACTCTTCCTAAAAACTAGAGTTACAAAAAAAGGCACACTTTCGGTGAAACTAGAAGACAGGATAAATCTAACAAATTGCAAATATTCACTCCCAGAAAGAGACAGCACTATGAGAAGAGGAAGCATCTGTGAGGAAATCAATCTCCAGGCGACGCAGAAAGAGAACTATCGGAAATAGAGAGCGGAACCCATAAGTGGCAGAACTCAGCAAGCCATTATGGTGGACACACTGATGCTGTACTGAAATCTTCCTTCAGAAATCAAGGATTTGTAATCCAGCTGTTGAAAGCACTGCTGGGAAACAGCGCTCAGCTGTCAGCCATCTTCAAAGATTACCTTGGCTGAATAAAGCCACCTAAGGTATGCCCCAACACAATGACTATTATCAAAAAAAGAAAAAGAAAAAAGAAAAAAACAAGTGTTGATGAGAATGCAGAGAAATTGGAACCCTTGTGTATTGCTGTTGGAAATGTAAAATGGTGGAGCCATTATGAAAAACAGTATGATGGTCCACCAAAAAGTCAAACATAGAATTACCATGTGATCCAATAATTCCACTTTGGGTATATATCCAAAAGTATTGAAAAGCAGGGCTTAAACACATCTTTATATATCAATGTTCATAGAGTATTATTCAAAATAGTCAAAAGGTAGAAAAAATCCAAATGTCCATCAAGAGATGAATTACTAAATAAAATGATGGGTATATACACATGCAATGGAATATCATTCAGCTGTAAAAAAAAAGAAAAGAAAATTCTGACACATGCTACAAAATGGATAAACTTTGAAGACATTACATTAAGTGAAATAAGCCAGACACAAAAGGGCAAGTAAGGATTCTACTTATATGAGGAACCTAGAATAAATTCACAAAACAGAAAATAAAAGGTGTTTTCCAGGAACTAGGATAAGGGGAAAATGTTACTGTTTAATGAATATAAAGTTTTAGTTTGGAAAGATGAAAAAATTCTGGAGATAGGCAGTTGTAATGATAGCATATCAATGTGAATGTACTTAATGCCACTATATAGCATATATATTATACAACTAAAAATTTTATGTCTATTTTATGATGTATCTATTTTATCACAATAAAAAAGTCACTATCTTTTACAAAATTTTGTTCATATTTTTTAATTAAGCAAAAATTTATATGGATTCCTTTTTTTGCTTAAATTTTTTTTATTTTTATTTTAGATTCAAGGGTAAGTGTGCAAGTTTGTTACACAGGTAAACTCATGTGACAGGGATTTATTGTACAGATTATTTTGTCACCCATGTACTAAGCATAGTACCCAATAGCTACTTTTTCTGTTCCTCTCCTTCCTCCCACCCTCCACTCTCAAATAGGCCCCAGTGTCTGTTGTTCCCCGCTTTTTGTCCATGTGTTCTCATCATTTAGCTCGCACATATAAGGGAAAACGTGTAGTATTTGGTTTTCTGTTCCTGTGTTCGTTTATTCCAACTCGATCCGCGTTCCTGCAAAGAACACGATCTTGTTCTTTTTTTGCGGCTGCGTAGTATTCCATCATGTATATGTACCACATTTTCTTTATTCAGTCTACCATTGGTGGGCATTTAGGATGATTCCATGTCTTTGCTATTGCGAATAGTGCTGCAATGAGCATATGCATGCATGTATCTTTACGATAGAACAATTTCTGTTCCTTTGGTAATGGAATCCTAGTAATGGGATTGCTAGGTCAAGTGGTAGTTGTATTTTTAGCTCCTTAAGGAATTGCCACACTGCTTTCCACAATGGTTGAATTTTATACTCCCACCAACAGTGTATAAGCATTCCCTTTTCTCTGCAACCTCACTAGCATCTGTTATTTTTTGACTTTTTAATAGTAGCCATTCTGACTGGTGTAAGATAGTATCTCACTGTGGTTCTGATTTGCATTTCTCTAATGATCAGTGATGTTGAACTTCTTTTTATATGCTTGTTGGCCATATGCATATCTTCTTTTGAAAAGTGTCAGGTCATGTCCTTTTCTATTTTAACTCTGGCAACATTAATGTGCCAGATTAAGGATTTTTTTTTTAAATTTTATCATGTAATTTAATTTTAAATCTTTTTTTATTTTCCTGGTATGTGAAAGGCTAAAAAATATAAAGAACTGGTTTGGACCGGAAATATCCACTATAATATAGATATATTATACTAGATATCAATAAAATATATTATACTATATTATACTAGATATCAATAAAAATCCAGGTTGTCTTTTAAAAAATTACCAGGAATAATTACATATCCAGGATCGTACTACCAAACTTTCTAAAAAGATCATTTTTATTGTAATTAAACTATTATATTTAAAAGAAATTTTTTAAGATTCTGTTTATGAAAGAAGTACATTGGTATAATATCTAACCCAAAAATATCATGAAAAAGGAAACCACAGTTTAATCCCATTTATTAATGTTAATTAAGAATACATCATGACCAAAGGAGTTGCATTTCTCAAATGCAAAGATGACTAAATACTAAAAAATAATTTATTCCATTTAGTTATCCAGAGAAAAAACATAGAATTATTTCTGATGATGCTAAAAGGCACTTGAAAACAATTCAAAATTCTTAATTTAAAAAATTTTTTCATAGACTATAAATCAAGTGATATACATGAGGCCAAACACCAACATCATACTATATAGGCAAAAACATTCCTCCTAAAGTCCAAAACAGTAAATAAGAAAATTACACCCATTATTACAACTATTATATAACTTTGGACTGCTGGTGTTAGCCATTACATGATTATTACTCATATAGTCAAAGGAGATGTTCCTATTGAGTGGGTCTATGAAATATGACCACTTATATAACTGAGAGAGGAGGGAGGCTATTAGTCTCACTCAACCAAATGGAATGATTTTACTCTAAGCAGAGGGAGTATCAGAAAGGAGATAGAAGGAAAAGAGTTTAGGCACACACAACCAAAGTGTCCTCAAGTTACTTCCACTACTCTAAATCTTCACTGGCTCCCCACCTACCTACAAAACGATTCAAAATATATTTCTAGTCATCCATCTTCACCTTAATTATCCACCAATCACCTTCCACTTCCATACATTGCAATTTAGTCGCTCAGAAATATTTGGGCTGTGACTTGCCCCTTAGAGAAACCCCTCAAAGTTGACCTTGGACAAAGTTATTTGGATTTCACTATGCCCAGGACCATAAAATTATGTCCTGCAAGCCAAATAACCTACAGCCTATTTTTGTACTGGTTGTGGGTTAAGAATGGTTTTTACATTTGTAAATACTTGGAGAAAAAATAAAAAGAAAATTATTATTTTGTAATGCAAAGACTATATGCAAATTTTAGTGTCCATAAATCGAGTTTAATTGAAACACAGTCATTCATCACACACTATCCATAGGTGTTGCTGTGCTATCATGGCAGAGCTGAGTAATGGTAACGGACCCTATGGCTTGCAATACTGAAAATATTTGCTATCTAATACTTTACAGAAAGAGTTTGCCAGCTCCTACTCTAGAGACACAGAATTCCCTCATCATGGCTGTGTCCCCAAGATGCAATTCTGTGGATTTCATATGGTTCCTTTCTCATTGCTGAGAATGCCAAAATGTTGGACATTTTTAAGTGCAAAAATAAGTTCATTTAATTTTATTAGCTTTTGCTGAATTATTGATTGTAGACCCATTCTATGATCTTATATCCATATCAACTTCCATATTGCCTTAAACTAATAGATTTTCCCAGATCTAGTTTTCCAATAACAACTGCATTACTATTTTAAAATATGAGAGATCTAAGCATATGTAATTTTATTTTAAGACATCAACAAACGTCAACCTCTGATTCATTTCATGTCTGTTTTATAAGCCAGGGCATTCTGTAGTTTATTGGTGGTAGCTTTTTTTCCCTTACGTATTGCTATGATTGCAAATTGGAATATTTTAGGTCAAGTAGCACTCTAAGTTTATTTCCACAAATATAGGACTCTCAGGGTATGATATTGGGTTAAGTGGAAACGATTTTTCCCTTTTAAAGTTAAGGCGACCATTCTCAGTCCTCTTGCCCTTCTCTTGCTGTGACTTCCTTCTTACAGTAAAACATCAAAGACATTCCTCTGTGAAGGGCAGCAGTGTAGGAGCTGGTGAAGGAGAGACTGTCCAGAACTTCCTGCTCATGCAGTCCAAGTCTCTAGTGCAGAAGCTGCAGTGCTCCTCGAAGACCTTGTAGTACTTTTCCTTGCTGCAATATTCCAAGGATACTGGCCCTACATCTTGAGGTTGGTGCCAAATGACCCCCATGGATGATGGAAGTCTGAACCTTCCCCAAGTGGGGCATGATGAGCTTTCTTGGGGGACCCACAACAACAAGAAAACCCTTCTCCTGTGGTACCACATCTCTGTTGAGTACAAACTCCCTGGAGATAATGCCGAGGAGTCAGCAATACCATCAGAGGAGGGGTACTGTGACTTTACTAGTAGACCGAATGAGAAGTGATACTGCTATCAACTTCTGTGACAACAAAATGAACAAAAAAAGAAAGGTATCCTTTGCGGTGTCAGTGCTCTAGTAAGCAGAAAATCTGTAAGGCTCCTAAGAACATCCTGGTTGCTGGCAGCCATTTCTTTAAGACTTTATATAGTGTTAAAAGCTAAGAAAGCCCTAACCAAAATAATACTACCCACTTAGATATTGCTGCAGTCAACATTTTTTAGTCTTTGTGGACTTCTTGTATTCTGGTAACCTGGTGCTCACAAGCCAAAATAATGATAGTGACCTATCTTCAAACAAGTAAAATTTCAAACTTGCTGAAATTTTATTAAAGATGCCTAAATTTATTAAAGATTAAATATAAGCTTTAAATCAGAAGTTCCAGGGTCTGCAGTTGTGGACTATAATAATAGAAAACCAGGCTGGGCATGGTGGCTCATGCCTGTAATCCCAGCACTTGGGGAGGCGAATGCACATGGATCACTTGAGGCCAGGAGTTCAAGATCTGCCTGGCATACATGGCAAAACCCTGTCTCTACTGAAAATACAAAATTACCCAAGGGGGGTGGCTCATGCCTGTAATCCCAGCTACTCAGGAGGCATGAGAATTGCTTGAATCTGGGAAACAGAAGTTGCAGTGAGCCAGGATCCTGCCTCTACCCTCCAGCCTGGGTGACAGGCAAGACTGTCTAAAAAACAAACAAACTAACCAACCTCAGTTAATAGAGATGGTCTGTCTTCATCATGGGATCAAAAACTTGCCAATTTGGGGGAAACATTAAATCCTACCAATTTGACAAGTAATATAAAAATTGAAAATGATGGCTGTAATGTCAACAAGGGCCAAACAGAAAACTACCAAGTGAATGACAATGGTTGGGTCCAGAATGCATCTCCTGAAATGGCTGAAAACAAATCCAAAGGTCAAACAAGTATTTGCTGGGAATAATATGGGTTCCCAGGGAATTCAAGAAACTGGGAAACACTTAGGAAAAGCCAAACTACAGAGAGATTTATTTATAATACATCATCTAATAATGAAACAAATTTGGAAGATTACTCAATGATGCAGCCACCTATTGCCTTTTCAGTAGGGAAAATACGCTACTCATATTTGAGTAGAAATCTTGGAAGAATCAGATTTGGATGTTGCTCTACTTTCAGGGCTGGATGATGATAAGAATGTATTAGCTGAAGCTGGGTCTAATCAAGATGGAGGTGATGTTAGAACTTCACATATTTTATAATAAGTATGGTTTGATGCCTGGCACTTCAAGTGACTTCAAGTATGAGTTGATGCCAGATACTTCAAATGATTTCAAGTATCAATTGATACCAGGTCCTTCAAATGATTTCAAATATGGATTATTGCCAGAATCTTGGCCAAAACAAAAAACTTGGGAAAATGGTGAATCATTCGTGTTAGGTTGTTCTTGTGTTGCTATAGAGAAATACCTGAGACTGGGTAATTTATAAAGAAAAGAGATTTAATTGGATCATGGTCCTGCAGGCTTTACAGAAGCATGATGCTTGTATCTGTTTGGCTTCTGGGGAGGCCTCAGGAAGTTTACAAGCATGGCAGCAGGTAAATGGCGAGGAGGCATCTCACATGGCGAGAGAGGAGGCAAGAAAGAGTGTGAGAGCGGGGAGGAGGTGCTACACACTTTTAAACAGTCAGATCTCTTGAGAACTCACTCACTATCATACTCTCATGAGGACAGTATCAAGCCATGAGGGTTCACCCCCTGACCCAAATATCTCCCAACAGGCCTCACCTCCAACACTGGGGATTACATTTCAGTATGAAATTTGGGCACAACAAATATCCAAACCATATCATCATCTCTAATCATGAATAAGTTAAAATGCCATCATTGTAGCTATGCAGCCAAATGCAAACAAACACTAAAAAGGCACTTGCTTATTCATACATGAGTGAGGTCATTTAGCTGTGATTTTTTACACTTGAAGAAAACAGGGAAGAAAACATTTCTTGGTGCATAAGAAGGATAAAAATGCAAATGTATGGTATGTAAGAAGATAATGTTAGCAGCCAGTGTTGGAATAAGACATGGATCTTGACCCTATGGTTTTTGTGCAGGCTGTACAAATAAATCACAGCCAGGAAGGCAAGAAAGTATAGATGAGAGACAGGATTCAGAATCCCTCATGATAAAGACTATAAGGAGAATGAGGTAGGAGAAGCTGATGAAAAGTGGGTTGATGATGGAGATCAGAATGACCCATCTCAGTGAGATGAATTAGCAGATGTTTGTATGTCTCTAGATATTTAACTGACACACTATATTCCTCAAGGATACTGCATTTGGACATAATACAAATTGACAGTTTGGATTGTTGAACTTAAAGGCTTGCAAAATGTGGTACACACTAGATGGTAGTTACATTGCTATGAGAACTGTATGGTCAAAGCCTTATAGCAAAATTCTTTTTTTTTTAATATTTGCAAAGGACTGTACAACAAACAACCATGTGGTTGAATTACATGGAGTCTTCATATATTTCGTTGGTTATCAAACTAAAGTATTTTTTACTTATGGGATGTACAGTAACTATTTGGGTCTTATGGAAATATAGTACCTGTCCTTATAGAGCTCACATTCATGTGCTACTCTAACATGACTGAAGAAATTCATTATGGAAGTGCAGTGACAGTTGACCCAATCACTCAGTTCATCAAACTCCCCAGGCTAGCCTGTACTAGTAGAGTTGTGTTTCTATACTTATTTTTTACTTTTATTAATTTTATTTTTAATGCAGATTTTCAGTAAGGGGCATTTTCAACCTTATTGGTTCTATTTTCTTGTCTTTTCCATTTTAATTTGCTTCATAACTTAAACCAAGTCTCTTCTAGTCTTAGTTATTATGTCTCAATTACATGCCAGTGGGCATGTTTTTAAGAACTGAAGAGGTAATTTATTGCAATGAACTAATTGACTTCCTCCATTCCTTCTTTCCTTTTTGACATGAATTTTACTACCCTACAAATGAAAATGATGTTGCAAAGTTACTGTGGTGAAGTTGAAAATATCACTAAAATGATTATAATTTAGTATTACCTTTCTCCTGCTGCTCTAATCTGATGAATTCTTACTATATAGTGTGGTCTGACATGGTATTTGGTTTTAGGCATCTGTTACTTTGGTGCTATTCTTGTTTGCCTTTTCTTATTTTTGCCAGTGTACTATACCTCAGTCCTATTTAGAAGACCTGATGGAAAGAAAAGTCATGTAAATAATAAGTAAAATGATTTGTTTTATGATTTATCCACCATGTCCAGTTTGGTAGCTTGTTATGCAGTCTAAGTGAAATATCAGGTTTTTACCCTATGCTCTTTTTAATCATTAAAATTAATACAAAATGTATATGGCAGTTGGGGGAGACATTCCGCCATGAAAATTGAGAGAAGGTCCTGGTAAAGAGATTTGCTTCTTTATTTTCTAGGAATATCTAGTCTTCTTAGAGTGGACTGGTCATATCTGGAATGAGGTGCTTCCTGAGAAATCTCTGGATCTCCTTCCAAGAATGTTCCTGTGCAGCTGCGTGTGGGATCACCTCTCCTCCCCAGTGTAACTTCAAATCGCGGGTCATTGAGGCACAGCACAGAGGAGAATAGGGAGGTTCTATCAGGTGGCCTGCCCCAGGGTAAGATAGCAGGGTCCAGTTGTTCTTTCCATGTCTCCTCAGCTGTCCTATGGCTTGTTCAGCATGTGCTTTGCTGTTGATAACCTTATCGCCTTCTCCTACAATGAAGAGGAAATGCCCCTGGGCCTCTTCAACAGGAAACAAATATTGACTGGCCCCAACTTCGGTTGTCTCATAAATGCGATAGAGCTCTAGTAACCCCAAGGCACTGGTGGATATTAATTGTGCAGAATAGGGAAAGGGCTGATAGATCTTACCACGATACACCTGTGGAATGCCAAAAGGAAAGTTGGTTCCATTAATAAGTACCGTGGCTGTGACTTGCTTTAGATTAACAGCCATAGATAGTCCAATCTGTACTCCTTGACATACAGAGACTACCCCAACACCTGGGCCAAAGACCTGAAAAAAATAATAGAAATGAGAAATTATTCTATCCTTCATTTAGGAAAACTCCACAATCTCAAACAACCAAAGAACTTCAATGGCTAATGAGAACAAAGCAAGTATTAATCCTACCCACATCCCTAGATATAGATTTCTGGAATATATAATATGTATTCAAAAGAAATACTCCAAAAATACGTCAAGCTTTACTGACTGTATATTATGGATTCAGCATTGTGTTAGGTTCTGAGTTTAAAATGCCCTAAAGAAATACAAATGCCGTAAGAAATGGCAGGTGGCCATTGTGAATAATGTGGGTCAGGGTGTAGATGATTGGTAAACTTTCTTGCACCAGTTCTGAGCTCCCTTCAGAGGAAAGGGCACCCTGTAGCAAGAGACTGAGAAAGAAAGTGAGATCATAGCATAGAATTGAACAGAGGATTCTAGATTTGCTTTGGTTTTTCCAAAAGTTTTCTCATTGTGGAGAAAAATGTCATAAAGGAGGCTTGGCCCAGCTTCCTCCCTCATTGCGAGTCATCAAATAAGCATCCTTAAATCATCTACCCTAAGGCAAGCACTGGGAGTCACAGAGAGAAAACTAACAATCTCTTGTCATTAAGGAACTCACTGCCAGATGAAGAGATAGGAGGAAAAAAGAAACACAACAGATGATTGGAGCATCATAAATTCTATGATATAAGACTGCATATAGGCTAGACTGCCAACCCAGATTAGCAGGGAATAAAGGCAGGATCAAAGAAAGGCTCTTAGAGGAAATGGGCTACAAAACAAAATGAGTCTTCATATCAAAAAGTGAAAGCCAAGCCTGGGCAACATAGTGAGACCCCATCTCTACAAAACTAAAAAATTAGTTGGATATGGTGGTGTGTGCCTGTAGGCCCAGCTACTCAGGAGGTTGAGGTGGAAGGATCACTTGAGCCCAGGAGTTCAAGGCTTTAGTGAGCCATGATTGTGCTACTGTACCCCAGCCTGGGCAATAGAGTGAGATCCTGTGTCAAGAAATAAAAATAAAAATAAAGTCAACGAGAAGGAATGCTATTCTATGCTGAGTATAGCAGACACTGTTAGTTGCCTACACCGGAGCCATTCCCCACAATTTCAAAGCTAATATGACCTTGATTTTGTGTGGTGTAGCAATATATCCAGCCCCAATGGATAAATTCTGAGGGATCCTAATCTATTTCCCTTTCTCAGCCTTTCTTCTAAGGCCAACATATTCTACCTAAGGACTTTCTCCCCTGCCATGCAAAATGACACAGAATCATGAAGAGAAAGCCTATGTTTATGATCATTCTTTTCAGACTAGTATGCTGGCCTGTTGACTTAATTCCTGAAACTGCCAGGGTCATTCTGTGATCTTCAGAGTAAGACTAGAAAATGGCAGAAATGTCAATCTAATCTCCTTGATCAAAAACTACACTGAGTTTCTAAGCCAAAGTTTGAACTATCTATCACCAAACCTGTTATGTAAGAGAATAAGATGCCTTATGTTGATGTTGTTTAAGCCACCATCAGCCACTTTTCTGGGAAATGTAGCCAAAACATTCCTAATGTATTCACCATGGGAGAAATACATGCGAAAACTGAGAGGCAATGAAGAGCAAGGCATTTAGAGGAACCACAAGTAGATCTTCATTATTTTAATTTACAATATAAGGTGGGAAATAACATAATAAGTCTGGAACAGAAAACACCAACTTTATGGTGCATAGCTTTGAAAGATAGATTAAGCATCTTCAGTTTTTTTCCTAACTAAGGAGGAGAATTAGGACAAATTTTAAAGATGGGCATAATTATCTAAATAAGTACACAGAAGTCAGATCATAGAAGTTTTGTCTAACATGCTAGAAAGCCTGGTCTTTATCCCATAATAAATAGGGAGACTCTTAAGCAAGTGAGTAAAATAGTTGTGTTCTAGGAAGGCCCATTTTACAACTGTGACTTGCATAAATGGAGGCAGAAAAGCCATAGCTTAATGCACTGATATAAGCAGCAAATTATAATGTCCTGAACTAAGGTAACACCAGTAAAAATGAAAAGCAAACCACATGTTCAAGAGTTATTTTTGAGTATTGAGTGTATTGCTCCCAGTTACCAATTTGGTTGAGAATTCTAAGGAGGAGTTAAAGAAAATCGTTCTTTGTGCCACAAAATAAAGCTCTGATTCTCCTTGAGCACTGGCTCCTGGCAAGGACAGAGTCCCAGAGAGAAGCATCACTTTTCTAAAACCTTTGTTGACTTCCTGTATTTATTTTAATTGATCTTCTATATTTTACAGACATTTTATAAACCAATGTTTGGGATATTTTCCCTACTACTTAGAAACACATGAATCAATATACAACTCACGACAAGCTGATGAAAATGTGAGAAATTCTTAGGGTAAGAGGGGAAAAAAATACACAAATGGAATGAGTCATATATACTCTTTAGTTCCTACCCTGTATATTTAAGAGGGGTGGCTTGAATCAATTAAAAGTTCCTTTCAAGCTCTGAAATTCTGTATTTTTTTAATTTTAATTTATTATTTATTTTTATTTTTATTTTTTGAGACTGAGTCTCATTCTGTCATCCAGGCTAGAGTGCAGTGGCGCAATCTCAGCTCACTGCAACCTCCGCCTCTCAGGTTCAAGCAATTCTCCTGCCTCAGCCTCCCAAGCTGGAACTACAGGCGCCCACCACCACACCCGGCAAATTTTTGTATCTTTAGTAGAGATGGGGTTTCTCCATGTTGGCCAGGCTGATCTACTACTATGATATGGGATAGAGTTGGAGTTTATTAAACCTTGTTAATTGCCTGGTTAGGTGATCTGCCCACCTCAGCCTCCCAAAGTGCTGGGATTACAAGCATGAGCCACTGTGCCAGGCCTAATTTTTATTTTTAATTGACAAATGATAATGATACATATCTATGAGGCAAAATGTGATATTTCAGTGCATATATACGTGGTGGAATGAACAAATCAGGCTGATTAACATATCCATTACCTCACAAACTTACCATTTCTTTGTGGTAAGAACATTTAAAATCTAATCTTTTAGCAATTTGGAAGTATACAATACATTATTATTAACTATAATCACCATGCTGTGCAATAGATCACCAGATCTTAGTCTTCTTGTCTAACAGAAACTTTGTACCCTTTGACCTACCTTTCTCCCCCAATCCTATAGCTTAATATAAAAGATAGAGAGTGACGGTTATGGTAAGGAAAGATGGGAACTCAGAATGGATTTGGCCATGGAAGATAAACTAAAAGCAAGTGTAACACGAATGAACAAAAAAGCATGACTCAAATCTGTGCAGGCTTTTTAATATGTTTCTGGCCCTTGTCAAAACAGTAACTCTTGTTACAACTTCTACCACAAAATTTGGGATCAGGAAATTTTGAGTTCTTAGAAGTTACTTAAAATCAATACATAGAGAAATATGACCTGCAAAAAAGATCTCTGTTCTATCATCCTGCAGAAGAGACAATGTGAAGTAGGTTTAATGGAATTTCTCAGAGTCTGGGGGAAAAAAATCTGGTTTCCAGGCCTGGATTAATCATTAACTAGCTATCTATGTGACATTGGCAACGACATGATGAAAAAGTCATGTAGCGAATATAAGGGGAACGAGGCAAAGACAGTGAAAAAAGAGAATCACATAACCTCTCCACTTTTCATCTAAGCCAAGAAGAAGGCTCACAATGGTAATATTGACTGACAGTTCAAGGGCAGTTCCATTATATGCATCAAAAATAGCCATTTCAGCCGGGCGCGGTGGCTCAAGCCTGTAATCCCAGCACTTTGGGAGGCCGAGACGGGCGGATCACGAGGTCAGGAGATCGAGACCATCATCCTGGCTAACACGGTGAAACCCCGTCTCTACTAAAAAATACAAAAAACTAGCCGGGCGAGGTGGCGGGTGCCTGTAGTCCCAGCTACTCGGGAGGCTGAGGCAGGAGAATGGCGTAAACCCGGGAAGCGGAGCTTGCAGCGAGCTGAGATCCGGCCACTGCCCTCCAGCCCGGGCGACAGAGCGAGACTCCGTCTCAAACAAACAAACAAACAAACAAACAAAAAATAGCCATTTAAAATGTTCAATACGTCAGTAGATTGTCAGTAATTGTTGCTTATCTTATTTCTGCAAACCTGATTATATTTTGGTGATCCGTATATAAAAAACCATGTAGTATGGAGATTTAATTTTATTTCAATTCTTACTAAGAAAAATAAGAGGCCAAGGCAGGTGGATTGCTTGAGGTCAGGAGTTAGAGACCAGCCTTCCCAAAATGGCAAAACCCTGTCTCTACTAAAAATACAAAAAGTAGCCAGGTGTGGTGGCGCACACTTAATAGTCCCAGCTACTCAGGAGGCTGAGGTAGGAAAATCGCTTGAACCTGGGAGGTGGAGGTTGCGGTGAGCTGAGATTGTGCCACTGCCTCTAGCCTAGGTGATAGAGCAAGACTGTCAAAAAAAAAAAAAAAAAAAAAAAAAAGGAAAGGAAAGAAAAAATATTGGGAAATTAACAAGATTTAATAAACTCCAACTGTATCCCATATCATAGTAGCAAAGCACATGTTTTAAAATTTTAAAAGGCATATGGATTGGAAAGCACTATAGCGTTACGTATAAGGGCTCACAAGTAACTAAAAATTCAGACTCATTCCTCAAAGAAATACAGATTATCTGTCCAGTTAAGTATAGTGATGAGAAAAATGATAGCTAGTTAATAATTAGAGCTATAAGATAAG
Organism: Rhinopithecus bieti; assembly: GCF_001698545.2. NCBI lineage: Eukaryota > Metazoa > Chordata > Mammalia > Primates > Cercopithecidae > Rhinopithecus > Rhinopithecus bieti. Next base: position 3,406,122 of record NW_016807975.1, on the reverse strand, counting down.
GCTGAAGAAGTATGCAGAAGTCAGATCATAGAAAGTTTTGTCTAACATTTGTTCATCTTTGAGTGCTTAGTATTGCCAGGTTCTATGATAAGTATTTTGCATGCATTATCCCCCCCCTTTTTTTTTTTGAGACAGTCTCGCTATGTCACCCAGGCTGGAGTGCAGTGGCAGGAACATGGCTCACTGCAGCCTCAACCTCCCGGGCTCAAGCAATCTTTCCTCCTCAGCTCCTGCTGAGTAGCTGGGACTACAGGTGCCCACTACTACCACATCCAGCTATTTTTTTTAGTATTTATAGAGAAAGAGTTTGGCTATGTTGCCCAGGCTGGTCTTGAACTGTTGGCCTCTATTAATCCTCTCATCTTGGTCTCCCAGAGTGCTAGAATTACAGGCTTGAGCCATAACACCCAGCCAGTCCCTTTTTAAAAAATAACCATAATATCCTATGACTTCTCTTAACTTCCAAGTATGATTCTCAGTGAACTTGAAATTCTATTCATGCCCAGATTATTTATAATTCACATTATTTATTTCTCATCCAGTGTCTTTTGCTCAGAAAGACAAAATACATAGGAAGTTAGCCTGTGCCCATCGTAGTATCAAAAGGCACTGGCTTCTGGCCAAGTGTCAGATCATGCCACTGCACTCCAGTCTGGGTGACAAAGCAAGACCCTGTCTCTTAACAAAAAAAAAACACAAAAAACCCCAGGCATTCAAACCTCCTGAAAAGGCAAAAATTACCTTCGGATGTCTCAGGAGAAAATTGGCAGCCTCCTCAAAATATTCCAAATCTGTTATTTCTGGTTTGGCGGGCAGGTCTTCATAGTTAAAGTAAGCCAAGGCCAAGGAGGCAAAGCCACGACTGGCTAGGAGGCTGGCCCGAAATTCAAGCAGCCCACCCAAACCACCAAACAAATCAATTACCCCTGGGAAGCGACCCTTTCCTGAAAAATAACAAAACAGAATTGTACATGAAGAGAAGGTGTGGAAAAGATAAGAAAAACTTGAAAATACAAAGCAGAAATGCAAATGATAAGATAATAAAAGACAAGATAAAATAAATAAAGATAATAAAAGCATGAGAAGACAAAGCAGAAATGCAAAATTACATTCAAATGTAATTTTGAAATTAACATTTAAATTTTCAAATACAATTCCAACACTTTTAGCCTTCTCCCTGGGGCAGAATTAAGGCCCATTGACTATACAATGGAATACAATATCTAGATGTTTGACTAGGAACTACATTCATTGACACATTTACTGTCTGCAGCCCAGGAAATGGGAATTCATGGTAGTTTCTATACTCTTATTGTAAAGAAAGGCATAGAAATTAGGCTGGGGCTTCTTTACCTAGAAAGAAGTATACAGATAAGTTTTAGGAAATCTGTGGAGATCCTGAAATTACAATATATGCAAAATATGGTGTGTGTGTGTATATATATATATATATATACACACACACATATATATAGATGAATTTTACTTACGAGAGGTTCCACAGATTTAATTTGGTTCTCAAAGAAATATATGGTTCAAAAAAAATTTTTGAAATGATTGTATTAGCTAAAATCCTGACTTAACACTGCTCTGCTACACTCATTTGACTATACAGTGATGAAATCTTACACCTAAGCATATGTCAATGATGAGCCCTTTTATTCAATAACACCATGTTTATTTTCTGCAGGCTGACACATGGGAAAAAGTAGGGACGGTCAGAGTATCATCCTACACTCACTCTGTATAGGCAGCTTTTTTCCAAAATAAAGCAGAGCCCACACACTGAAAGAAACTTATGATGCGCTTATTGGGGATATTCTGTTCTTTTATAAGTGATTTTAACTAAGACAGACTGATCCCATGCATGTTTGAAAGGAGTGGCTTGATTTAAAGGAGTATTGGGAATTTTTTTTAACTTACTATAATTAATTACAATGAATAAAGAAGAAATAAAGTGATGTTGAATATATCTTAGTTTTAAATTATCATTTGCATAAATGAATAAGGATGTTTTTACCATCTGATTGACAAGAATGGGGGAACACTTAAAAGTACTGAGTCTTTTATCTTGGAAGAATGTTACAGTCAAGAAATATTTGTGATCCGACTCAACCTCCTTATAACCTCACACAACTCAGCTCTCTTTTGTTTCCCCTGTAGAAAACACACGTGAAGCAGGAGACCCAGCATGTGCAATGTTCAAGAGGATTCCCAAACAGCACACCCTAAACTAGTACATCATCCCAAGATGGAAGGCCTGTACCAATAAACAGATTTTTAACTGTGGTGGGATAATAGAGGTACAGCAATTTGTGCCATTTAATTCTTGGTCCCTAGCCATAATAAAGTGGTCTACATGCTATTTACTGGGTATTTTAAAAATTCAAATTTATCTGAACAAGTGCATGGGTTATGGTGAATTTGGAAAGGAAAGCTTTTATTGCTTCTTTTCTTCTGAGAAATTAACTTTGCTTTATCTGGCCCCATAATAAACTCTGAGAAATGTACCAACAGATGTTTAAACCACTTATTTATCAGTATTTGGAGATTTCTGTGGGAAACTATGAGTGTTCTGATAAGTTTTATAGCCATTAGGAAGCATGCTATATTATTAGATTCATGGAATAGTCTATAAATATGTAATATTTATGAAGCTAGAGGGCACAAACTTTCTTGCATCCTCTATATTTGCTGCAATCTTTCAGTCCATCTTATCTCCAGCTTGTTGTGGCAACAAGGTAATAACCAATGCCTAAACTGAAACTCAACCTGACAGAGCCTGCACAAGGATCTGGGATATGGTTTCCATTACATCAAGATGAGAGTCTTCATATAGCCAGACTTCAATCCAGAAAAATTTAGCAAATCCAAAGCTATGTAAAGTCCATAATGTAGGGACTCCACAAACTATATGTAGTCACATTCTTAGACAAGCTTCAGAACTGTTGAGATGAAACTTGAGCTGGAGTGGAATATTACCACATTCTTGTTCTGACCCAAGGTTAACATTGATTGTAAGGCAGGAAGCAGTGCTCTAGGTATTATCCATATTCAAGTTAAATTTCTAGAGAGATAATGCATTTAAAGTGGAAAAACAAGAATAACAATAACCAGAGTAGTTCTACTCACCTGGAGGAAGGAAGAGAGCTCCTCGAAGGCGGCCTTCTCGAACCTGAATTCGTGTGACACCAGGTGCCACATACCACCTCTCCAAAGTCAGGCTGGCCTTTGGAGCACTGGCAGCTTTATTGTTCACTATTAACTCTAAGTCATAAAGTTTTAACTGGACCTGGAAAGGCTTATTCATCACATCTTTTTTCAACAGTCTTGTTAATAGCTTTTCAGGTTTCAGAGACCAGAAGAGACCCATGGGGTGGACTCCCATATAATCCCCTCCAAGTGAAGCAGCATGCTTCAGGTCCACCTCACCAAATTCATTGGCCCTATAGTGGGCTTGAGAATAAAACATGTTTCCACTTTCATCTTCCAGTGATGCCTGAAAACTCACCATCTGAAAGGGCGTCAGGCCTGTAGCTTGGATATGCACTGGCTCATCAACAAGTGCACTCACAGGGGTAGCTGTCAACTGGATCATTTTTTTAGTGTGGCACCTGGAATGATTCTTCAGGAATATCTTCAGCAAAACCTCAAAAAATAAAGAAAGAGGAGCAGTAAAATAAAGTAGAGATAAGGGTTGATGAAAGATGAATTGAATCAGCATTCAGGCCACTTAGGAGTCAGTTCTAACCCTCTAGTTCTTTAGAAATTTCCTGATATAATCTTCTAGTACAAGACACCTGAGAGCTTTCAACGAATTTCTAGAAGACAGTAAGCAAGCTGACAAATTTTATAACAATAATGAACCAGTGTTAAAGAAGCAGCAGTCAAAATATGCATGAATGATATCAATACATCTAGGAAGATAACACAACCTGTCATACAGAACCTTTAAAAAAATCAAGTACAACAGAGGATAAAAATGAGATTTAGATTTGAAAACATGGTTATTTATTGAACATCTATATATATGAGACATTTAACTTCACGCTAATCCCTTCCCCAAGTCCTGGAAACAGAATGCCTTGCACCTAAGAGTTTACCTGCAACAGAACATAAAAAAATAGAGGGATCATGGAAGAGGAATACTATACAGCCATGAAAAAATGAAACCATGTCCTTTGCAGCAACATGGATGCAGCTAAAGGCCATTTCCTAAGTGAACTAATGCAGAAACAGATAGCCAAATACCTCATGTTCTCACTTATAAGTGGGAGCTAAACATTGGGTACACATGGGCAATGGGAACATTAGACACTGGGGACTGCAAGAGGACGGAGAGAGGGATCGGGGCAAGGGCTGAAAAACTACCTATTGGGTACTTTACTTAATACCATGGTGACAGGTTCAGTCATACCCCAAACCTCAGCATCATCACACAATATACCTATGTAACAATCCTGCACATATACCCCCTGATTCTAAAATAAAAGTTAAGAAAAAACAACCCAGAAGGATCTTCTCAAAAGAATGAGAATAAAATCTTTGGAAAGAACAAAAGGGGTGGTGTGTGTATTGCTCCCTAGAGAAAAAACATCCATAGCTTTGTACTTAGGATTAAGCTGACAAGCCCTTCAGGTACATAAAAGTCTTGCTGAGCTTTCTGTAACCTTTTAAAAATTAAGAAAAGCCCATCTCCTTTTGATTAGTGTGAAGAAAGCCACAAGAGTTACCACTGTTCTCACTCTAACAAACAAAACTATCTGCATAAGCTACAAAATTAGTTTTTGGTTTGTTGGGTGATTTTTTTTTTTTTTTTGGTCTTTATTTTGTTTTGTTTTAACTCATTAGATTACTGAGAATGCAAAGAATCTACGTGAATTGAACTCCAGCAAGTGACAAGCTGCTCCATAGGAAACAGAAAATTTTCTCTCCTACATGCTGATTTTCAATTATGATAAAGCAGCAAAAAATAAACCCAACAGAAAAAAAATAAGGAGAAATCAACAGAAAATATAATGCACTTTTAACGGATATGTGTGGATTGGTTTGATAAACTAGAATTCCAAGAAACTGTAGCTACAGAGTAAGTCTTTCTCTGTCTGCCAATTTTCTGTAGAGCTTCACCATGTGCTCAGACCGAGATCAGGGGTGCAAGCTGAGAGAAATCTGAGGCATTGCAGACCTTCATGTAAAATAAGGCAGCTGCCTTTCAATGAATGGGGTCAGAGGAGCAGAGTAGAGAGAGATTTCCCCAGACCCAGAGATCCAGGAGCAGGACTGCAAAGCAAAGCAAGCTCCCCAGTGACCCTTATTACAGAAAGATTGTGAATCAGAATCTTTCACAGTTCGAAAGGCTAGCAACATGGCCATAATACACAAAAATCTCTCCAGACATTCAGCAATGCTGAGTCCCAAGACCATTCTGATGAGAAAGGCATAATCCCATACACTCAAAAATATCTGAAGCCAGTTTTGCACTGAATCAAATAAACCTGCAACAAAGCCAAAACCCAGCTCAACTGCACATCAGAATGATTCAGACCCTAATTCTAACATTCTGACAGAGTAAATGTATGCTCTTTGCTGGTGGTAAACATTATTTATTTCAATCATTACTTTTATACATAATATTCAGGATACTTTTTTTTTTTTTGAGACGGAGTCTGGCTCTGTGGCCCAGACTAGAGTGCAGTGGCGCCATCTCGGCTCACTGCAGTCTCCGCCTCCCAGGTTCACGCTATTTTCCTGCCTCAGCCTCCCGAGTAGCTGGGACTACGGGCACCTGCCACCACACCCAGCTAATTTTTTGTATTTTTAGTAGAGACGGGGTTTCACTGTGTTAGCCAGGATGGTTTCAATCTCCTGACCTCGTGATCCACCCACCTTGGCCTCCCAAAGTGCTGGGATTACAGGCGTGAGCCACCGCGCCCGGTAAATACATTTTTATTCCCACATAATATTTATACCTATTTATGATGTACATGTGATATTTTGTTACATGCATAGAATGTGTAATGATCAAGTCAGGGTCTTTAGGGAATTTATTACCTTGAGTATTTATCATTTCTATGTGTTAGGAACATTTAAAGTTCTCCTTTCTACCTGTTTTGAAATACACAATACATTGTGTTAAGTGTAGTCATTCTACTCTGCCTAGCAAACATTTACCCTCAAGTAGACCCCAGTGTCTATTGCTCCCTTCTTTGTGTTCATGAGTTTTCATTATTCAACTCCCACTTGTAAGTGAAAACATGTGGTATTTGGTTTTCTGTTCTTGTGTTAGTTTGCTAAGTATTATAGCCCCCACCTTCATCCATGTTCCCACAAAAGACATGATCTCATTCTTTTTTATGGCTGCATAGTATTCCATGGTATATATGTACCACATTTTCTTTATCTGGCTGTCATTAATGGGCATTAGGTAGATTCCATGTCTTTGAATTGTGAAAAGCTATTGTGAATAGTGCTGCAATGAACATTCACATGCATGTGTCTTTATGGTAGAATGATTTATTTATTCCTTCGGATACCCAGTAATGGGATTGCTGGTTCGAATGATAGTTCTGCTTTTAGCTCTTGAGGAGTCATTATAATGCTTTCCACAATGGTTGAACTAATTTACAATCCCATCAACAGTGTGTAAGTGTTTCCTTTTGCCCACCACATTGCCAGCATCTATTATTTTTTGACTTTTAATGATTGCCATTCTGACTGGTATGAGATGGTATTTCATTGTGGAAACCAGTAACATTTTATTTGTTAAAAGTTAACAGCTTCAGAATAGATCTAAACGCAACTTTTCCAAAAAATAGCAAAAAGTACAGTGTAAAGCATCTCCTCATTAAATGCAAACTTTCATTTTGTGATGCACTGCAACAAAGTTTTGCATATACCTTGATGCAAAGAAAATTTTAAGTTGCATCCTGTTTAAAAAAACACAAACAAAACTTTTACGAACTGAACAAGGATGACTACAACCATGAAAAAAATTTCAGAGAAAGAAAATTTTCCTCCAAGAAAGCATATTGCTTTGTTTATATACAACATGTACACAAGAGTCTTAATTGTACCAAAGGCAATATTTTATACTTAAATTACAGATCCATGAAGGGAAATAGTTTAATATACCAAAGATAATTTGTTATTTGATGCCCTTAATTTCAATATTTGGGGATATTTTTAAGGTTTTCTCAAAAAAATGGCATTAATAATAGCTCTGTACAATTATATTCAAGGGAATAGGAAAATGAAAACACCCTTATATCATATTTCACAAACTGTTCAAAAGACAGCAAATTCTTGCTCAGCTGCTTTTCCTTGCTGTAAAATAAGCTACCGGTAATTCTAAACCAATCTAGAATGCATTGTTTCTGGACTAAATATAAGCAAGCATACTTACAAAAATGCTTTGCAGTGAGTACTTGGCCTATTTGTCCCCGTAGCCATAAAAAAATAATGTGATCATGTCTTTTGCAGGAACAGGGATGAGTATCAAATAGCTAAGGAAAGACTAGAATTTATTTTTAAATTCTGTGACTTCCAAAAATCCCTTATCACTAGAAGTACTGGCAAAATATCAGATATTAAGGATCAGACTTAATTCTTTGATATAAGCGTGAAATTGTTACTGATAGCTTTCCAGGGCTAGCAGAAACCATTAAGTATCCCAAGAAGTGACAACAATTAAGTCTAGTATACAATGCAAGGCAGGCTGAATGATAACGATGTTTTGTTTTACAGGAAAAGTCAACATTAGTAATATACTCTAGAGAAACTATCACCTACTTGGATGTTTTTAACATTATAGCAACTCAAATGTCAAGCTTCAAAATGACCAGACTTGTAACTTATAGCTGGAACATTTTGCTGAATTTGTCGTTATACTATAATTTATAGTGTACAACATCTGAGGACTCAGCACTATCTTGGCAAACAGTTACTCCTCCCGCCCTTCAGAGGTCTGGGGGGTAGGGGTGGAGCCCTTTTCTCCCCATCATTACTGAACTTTATACCATACAAGAAATCAGTGAATGGTAAACAACAAGGTACAATGTAATTCTATTACATATTTTGCATCTGTTATTTGTGACATATACAAGTATATTTTGGTTTTGGCGCTGTAAATTAATTTAGCAAGCTTCAAAGCTCATAAATTTTAACTTTTCAAATGAGAAGTAACTTTTCAAATAAAGTTTAGGACTTTATGGCTATTAATTTTACTACCAAAATGTCCGAGGGACTCAATTCATTTAATAATTATAATTCTTCTAAATACCGTTTGAAGAATTATTTGTGGACACTAGACTCAAGTGCACTAAATCCAAACAGTACACGTATGACCTAAGTTTTGAAGTTTTTCATCTCAGTTACCGTCTTTCAACTTGCTACTTCCTCTCATGTTTTCATTTACTAAATACAAACTGTCAGATTTTTAAACTGAATCCTCTCCTCCAAGGCCCTATCAGATAACTTTGTAAATACGGATTTTCAGCCTTCAAGCACCAACATTTTAATCTGAGACTAATGCCTAGAGCCACAGTTCTTGTTATAAGTTCAGCACTAAAAATTCATAATTCTGTGGCATTAGCCTAAAACGTACCTGAAAAATGAACCAAGTTTCATACATTTCCATAAATCTTAAAACTCCAAACTAGAATTCCAATATTTTAAAAAATCTCTCTAATGAAGACAAGGCAACTGTATTTATTACATCCACACTATTAAAGGATAAATGACAGCAACAAAGGGACCTACTCATATCTCAGAAGACCAAGATTTGTCATGATAAAGTCTAAAAAAATTGGCAAAGGCAATGAGGTCCTAAATACCACTATCATAAAAATAATCAATTTCTATCTTTCTATCTTCCTTCTGCTACAAGAGGAACCGAAGAAGTCAAATAGATAATTGTTCTATCTGAGCCAACAATGAAATCTTTAAGAACAGGTATATTCCCTGTTATTCTCTCAGGGCATTATATTATACCTGTTTTATTTTTTAAAAAAATCTTCAAAATAAAATGAGTTGGCCTTGTGAATATTTTGAAGCAGAGTTTCTTGAATTTCTATGATGAACTCTTCAAGCAATTCAATTTTTCAGAGTCATCACTCAAAAGTCCCTTTGATATGGGATCAATCCTGTGATTACTGATATGGTTTGGCTGTGTCCCCAACCAAGTCTCAACCTTGAATTGTAATAATCCCCACATGTTAAGGGCAGGGCCAGGTGGAAATAATTGAATCATGGGCGTGGTTCCCTCCATACTGTTCTCATGGTAGTGAATAAGTCTCACAAGATCTGATGGTTTTATAAATGGGAGTTCCCCTGCACAAGCTCTCCACCATGTAAGCCACCATGTAAGACATGCCTTTGCTTCTCCTTTGTCTTCTGCCATGATTTTGAGGCCTCTCCAGTCATGTGAAACTTTGAGTCCATTAAACCTCTTTCCTTTATAAATTACCTACTCTCAGGTATGTCTTTATTAGCACTGTGAGAACAGACTAATACAGTTACACAACAGCTTCCTTCTTTGTTGTCAGAGCAGCTCTTTGTTCCTTCAGGATCCTAAACTTCTCATTCAAAGTCATCTCTGTCTTTTATCCAGCACTGTTTATGTCAATTGTAGGGGACCACTTTAGGAACTTTCTTTATTTCACATTGCTTCCATTTTGTTAAAAATGAAGATACAGCAGTATGAATTAATCCTGATTTCTGTGTTACTGGGCATTGCACTGCTCCAGGATTGTCCATAGACAGAGTCAAAATTCCTCTGTTGGTGGTGAAAGTGAGACAGCCAGGTGAGGAGTCCATGGAAAAACTGCAACCGCCTACGCACTGGGAGTAATGCACACCCAGGTGCCACAGAAGTTCCTACCATCTGCAGTAGGGAGGAACCTGGCCCCTCCTCTTCCTGGGTGGAGCCTTGGATTCAAATGACCAGGCATGGAGCGCACTAGTGGCAATTCTGGCTTTGCGGAAGGTCACTGTTCCCTCTTTTCTCTTTTTTGCCCAATAAGTTCCATTTTTCTCACTCTGCAAATTGTCTGTGAGCCTAAATTTTTGTGGCCATGGGACAAGGACCATATCTTTAGCTGAACTAAAAAGAAGTCCTGCAACAAAAGTCTGCCATTGATGAGTTCTCTTTCCTGCTACATTAACCAGCAATTGCTCTTTTGTTCAACTGTGCCTGAACCTTTAGGTCTCTTCTGAAAATAAAATTTGCCTAACGCTTGTGTTTGTGATGGTTTAATTTATTTCCACTCTTGGTAAAATTGTCTGTAATGTTATTTTTTTCTGTTTAGCTGGTTAGGTCTCTTGAGAACTGCAACTGGTTTTTCTGCACTTCGTATTAGTCTCAGAAGGTTTCCCTTCCTTTTTTTTTTTTTTTGAGAGGGAGTCTGGCTCTGTCGCCCAGGCTGGAGTGCAGTGGCCGGATCTCAGCTCACTGCAAGCTCCGCCTCCAGGGTTTATGCCATTCTCCTGCCTCAGCCTCCCGAGTAGCTGGGACTACAGGCGCCCGCCACCTCACCTGGCTAGTTTTTTGTATTTTCAGTAGAGAGGGGTTTCACCGTGTTAGCCAGGATGGTCTCGATCTCCTGACCTAGTGATCCACCCATCTTGGCCTCCCAAAGTGCTGGGATTACAGGCTTGAGCCACCGCGCCTAGCCTTCCCTTCCTTTTTAACACTAGAAAATAGCGTTCTATATTCCTGTCACTTAGAGATGGATGATACATAGGACTAATTTCTTTGTGAATTCCAGTTGCCTTCCTAGATGCAAGGCCAGTGATAACTCCATAAAGCTATCTCTTTCCAGGCATTACTCTTCCTCTGTGGCTCAGACTAGTCTTGCCAAATCCAGAATTCTATTGGATTCTCCATCATAAGCTCATCCTGAATTGCCAGGCTCCAGTTAGAAAAGTCTGCTTCTTTCCTTCCTTTCAATTTAGTTTGATGATATCATCCAAAGACATGCCAATTTTGCTGAGATTTTCATTGTTACAGGCTTTCAGTGGCAGCAACGAGGTCACCGTGCCTCCCACCAACCAGGTACCAAAATGGTTCATGGCTGGCAACAACTCACTAGAACAGTCAGCAGAGAAGGCTGAAGTTGGAGGCCTGCCACCTCCCACTCATGCACACAGACTAGCAGCACCTAGGGAGCATGTAGGCATGCTGGCCTGGTTTAGTGGTATTTTAAAGATTGTTTCAAAATCAATGGAAAAAAACGATGTAGATAAAACTAAATAGATCTAAAAGCTGGAGAAAGAGAAAAATAGAAAACAATTTTGTAAGAGGGCATTAAGGGGCCTGAGGTAGATTCCATGTCTTTGAAATTGTGAAGTTATTGTGAATAGTGCTGCAATGAACATTCATATGCATGTGTCTTTATGGTAGAATGACTTATTTATATTCCTTCGGATATATAAAAGGTTTATGGAATTCTTGTGTGGTCAAAAGCTGAGTGAGAGTCAATGAAATCATTCATAAGGTTTTATTAAAATTAGCTTTAGTATTGATAATACTCTAATACAAAGTAAAATTTAGTTTTCTCTTTTGAACAAGATTTTCGGATAGTATTAATGAGAGATAATAAAATTTTTGTTTACCTTTTGAGTCTTAATACAACACTATCAAATGTTGAGTGGACCAAAGGGAGCCCCTACTGGTTCCCCAACATTAAAGAGCACCAAACCAGTTTCCTGTATTTACACCAGATTGGGGAAGTTTCAAAATCAGAAGGCAAAATTACAATGAGAAAGCTGATTAATAACGTCCTGGGGCAATGTGGAGACAGGCTAATCAGATAAAGATTGACAAAAAGGCCCACATCCCTTGGCTCAACCCCTTGCTGGGAACCCAAAGCTTTTTTCACAAGAGAGGGTAAAATGGTCTGGGGGTGGAGTACAGAAGTTCCTGAGACTAGAGCATAAAATATAAGGATTGATAGGATTATAAAAGCTAAAATGTTTACAACACCCCTTCATGCTAAAACCCCTCAAAAAACTGGGTACTGATGGAATATATCTCAAAATAATAAGAGCTATTTATGATAAATCCATAGCCAATATCATACTGAATGGGCAAAAGTTGGAAGCATTCCCTTTGAAAACCAGCACAAGACAAGGATATCCTGTGTCACCACTCCTATTCAACATAGTACTGGAAGTTCTGGCCAGGGCAATGAGGCAAGAGAAAGAAATAAGGGGTTTTCAAATAGGAAGAGAGGAAGACAAATTGTCCGTTTGCAGATGACATGATTCTACATTTAGAAAACCCCATCATCTCAGCCTAAAAACTCCTTAAGCTGATAAACAACTTGAGCAAAGTCTCAGGATACAAAATCAATGTGCAAAAATCACAAGCATTACTATACACCAATATGAGACAAGCGGAGAGCCAAATCATGAATGAACTCCCAATCACAATTGCTACAAAGAGAATAAAATATATAGAATACAACTTACAAGGGATGTGAAGGATCTCTTCAAGGAGAACTACAAACCACTGCTCAAGGAAATAAGAGAGGACATAAATAAACGGGGAAAAAAATCCATGCTCATGGATAGGAAGAGTTGATATTGTGAAAATGGCCATACTGCCCAAAGTAATTTATAAAGTCAGTGCTATTCCCATCAAGCTTCCATTCACTTTCTTTGCAGAACTAGAAAAAACTATTTTAATTTCATATGAAACCAAAAAACAGCCCATATAGCCAAGACAATCCTAAGCAAAAAGAACAAAGCTGGAGGTATCACACTACTTGACTTCAAACTATACTACAAGGCTACATTAACCAAAACAGCATGGTACTGGTACCAAAACAGAGCTATAGACCAATGCAACAGAATAGAGGCCTCAGAAATAACACCACACATCTACGACCATCTGATCTTCGATAAACCTGATAAAAACAAGCAATAGGGAAAGGATTCGCTATTTAATAAATGGTCCTGGGAAAACTGGCTAGCCATATGCAGAAAATGGAAACTGGACCTCTTCCTTACACCTTATACAAAAATTAATTCAAGATGGATTAAAGACTTAAATGTAAAACCTAGAACCATAAAACCCTAGAAGAAAACCTAGGCAATACCATTCAGGACATAGGCACAGGCAAAGACTTCATGACTAAAACACCAAAAGCAATTTCAGCAGAAGCCAAAATTGACAGATGGGATCTAATTAAACTAAAGAGCTTCTGCTCAGCAAAAGAAACTATCATCAGAGTGAACAGGCAGCCTACAGAACGAAAGAAAATTTTTGCAATCTATCCATCTGGCAAAGGGCTAACATCCAGAATCTACAAGGAACTTAAACAAATTTACAAGAAAAAAACAAACTGCCTCATCAAAAAGCAGGTGAGGGATATGAACAGACACTTCTCAAAAGAAGACATTTATGCAGCCAACAAACATATAAAAATTAAAAGCTCATCATCACTGGTCATTAGAGAAATGCAAATCAAAACCACAATGAGATCATATCTCATGCCAGTTAGAATGGTGATCATTAAAAAATCAAGAAACAACAGATGCTGGAGAGGATGTGAAGAAATAGGAACTATCGTACACTGTTGGTGGGAGTGTAAATTACTTCAACCATTGTAGAAGACAGTATGGCGATTCCTCAAGGATCTAGAACCAGAAATACCATTTGACCCAGCAATATCATTACTAGATATATACCCAAAGGATTATAAATCATTCTACTGTAAAGATACATGCACACATATGTTTATTGCAGCACTATTTACAATAGCAAAGACTTGGAACCAACCCAAATGCCCATCAATGTTAGACAGTATAGAGAAAATGTGGCACATTTTCACCATGGAATACTATGCAGCCATAAAAAAGAATGAGTTCCTATCCTTTGCAGGGACATGGATGAAGATGGAAACTATCATCCTCAACAAACTAACATAGGAACAGAAAATCAAACGCCACATGTTCTCACTCACAAGTGGGAGTTGAACAGTGAGAACACATGAACACAGGGAGGGGAACATCACACACTAGGGCCTATCGGGGGGTGGGAGGCAAGGGGAGGGAGAGCATTAGGACAAATACCTAATGCATGCAGGGCTTAAATCCTAGATGACGTGTTGATAGGTGTGGCAAACCACCATGGCACATGTACACCTATGTAACAAACCTGCAGGTTCAGCACATGTATCCCAGAACTTAAAAAAAAAGTTGAAATGTTTAAATAGGCTTTATGTAAGAAAGTTGTGTCTCCTTTACCTAGATGTTTTATGGGAAGAGAGATTATATGTAACTGGAGAATATTTCCTCTACCTAGTACTGTAAAGAGAAGGCATATAAATCCACCCTTTGAGCAATATTAATTGGACGCACTAAATGGGAACCAATAAGATTTTCAAGTCCAGAGAGGGTAGAGTAGAAGTTAGAATGCTGCCAGGGACAAATTCTCTATTTGATAGCTCTTTGTAGAATGTTTATTGTAGCTTTTAGCAAAAGCCTGTGAATACCTCCCAGCAGCAACTATCAGGACTCTGGACTAGAGAATTTCCACTTGAAAGGCATTTACTGCCTTGCTATGGGATGTTAACTGAAGTTACTCCTATGACTAAAGGACATAAAATGTTTGTTTTTGTTTGTTTTTGAGACAGGGTCTCACTCTGTCGACCAGACTGGAATCCAGTGGTGCAATCTTTGTTCACTGCAACCTCTGCCTCATGGGTTCAAGCAATCCTCCTGCCTCAGCCTCCTGACTAGCTGGGACTACAGGCATGCGCCACCACGCCCGGCCAATTTTTGTATTTTTGGTAGAGATGAGGTTTTGCCATGTTGGCCAGGCTGGTCTCAAATTCCTGGGCTTAAGTGATGCACCTGCCTTGGCCTCCTAAAGTGTTGGGATTACAGGAGAGAGACACCACAAATGGTTTTGAAAGCTAAAATCCTCATGGTGTCTGGGGTGATGTCAGAGAAACATTCTAATGGGGACAGTAGTACCCAAAAGAGTTCCATAATAAAATACAAGTGGTTTATATAGGGTCAGTCTACCTGGGAAGTGCAAGGAGGAGACATTCATGTGCAGGGAGCCTCTTTCCCCCTAGGAATGACTCTGGAACTGTGTGAGGAACTGCTGGATTCTACTGTCCAATAAATAGCTCTCACTTGCCTTACAAACAGCTGCTTAGTTTGTAAATGGCAGTACCAAGGTTAATTGATCACACCCTATTTGGAAGGCTGCTACTCTGTCTGATTAAAGAGTCAAGAAAACCTTGTGTGATGGTTAATATTCACTGTCAACGTGATTGGATTGAAAGATGTAAGGTATTGTTCCTGGGTGTGTCTGTGATAGTGTTGCCAAAGATTAACATTTCAGTCAGTGGACTGAGAGAGGCAGACCCACCCTCAGTGTGGGTGAGCACCATCCAGTCAGCTGCCAGCAGGGCTAGAATAAAGCAGGGAGAAGGTGGGAGAAGCTGACTTGCTGAGTCTTCTGGCCATCTTTCTCCCATGCTGGATGCTTCCTGTCCTCGAACATCAGACTCCAAGTTCTTCAGCTTTTGGACTCTTGAACTTACACCAGTGGTTTGCCAGGGGCTCTTGGGCCTTTGGGCACAGACTGAAGGCTGCACTCTTGGCTTCTCTACTTTGGAGGTTTTGGAACTTGAACCGATCGACTACTGGCTTCTTTGTCCCTCAACTTGCAGAGGGCCTATTGTGGGACTTCATCTTGTGATCGTGTAAGTCAATTCTCCTTAATAAACTCCCTTTTATACATACATATATCCTGTTAGTTCTGTCCCTCTAAAGAACCTGGCTAATACACCTTTCTTCTTCTGAGCTACTTAGAGTTTATAACAATTGAGTAAAATATACTTTTGTGAGAAAAATTTACCTTTCTACCTGAATTCTCTAAAATTTGGGAACTATTTGTGAGTATTCTTATTTTATGGCAATATAGTTATTTACATAAATTCAGTAAGAATATGTTTTCTTTTATATGAGGACACACTGGAGAAACTGGTTATTTTGCCAAGGCTTAATGGGCATATTTTCTCAGAATGATCCATCTGAACTTTTATCTTTGAGAAATTGAGGTTGATTTCTAAATAAAGCTGATATAAAAAAAGAAAAACAGGACAACCACCGGGGCCGCGGCGCGCCGATGCGCTCAAGCCCTGTAACGAGTCGCAGCACTCCTTGGCGAGGCCGACGACGCGGCGAGATACGGAGGTCAGAGATCGAGACCATCCTGCTAACAGCGGTGAAACCGCCGTTCCTACTAAAAAATACAAAAAACTAAGCCGGGCGACGAGGCGGGCGCCTGTAGTGTCCCGAGCGTTCACTCGGGAGGCCTGAGGCCAGGAGAATGGCTAAACTACAGGAGAGAGAAACGGAAAGCGACTTGCAGACATAGAGCTGACGATCCGGCCCACTGCCACTCCGAGCCCGGGTGGCAGAGCAAGACTCCGTCTCAAACAAACAAACAAAAAAACAAAACAAAACAAAAAAAAAAACAAAAAAACCCACCAAAAACCCTTAGAAAGACTGGCCTAGTACCTTCTCTACAGTCCTTTATAAGGTTCCTGACCTGTGGTAAGTAAAGAATGTCACTTTGTTGTTGTTGTTGTTTTTGAGATGGAGTTTCGCTCTTGCTCAGGCTAGAGTACAAGGGAACAATCTCTGCTCACTGCAATCTCCGCCTCCCAGGTTACAGTGCTTCTCCTGCCTCAGCCTCCTGAGTAGCTGGGATTACAGGTGCCTGCCACCACACCCGACTAATGTTTATATTTTAGTAGAGACGAGGTTTTGCCATGTTGGCCAGACTGGTCTCCAACTCCTGATCTCAGGTGATCCGCCTGCCTCAGCCTCCCAAAGTGCTGGGATTACAGGTGTGATCCCAGGAACCTCTAGTTATTTGGAAATCTTTAGAAGAATTCACCCAATTTATACAGCTATTGCAGCCTGATGGCAAATCCCTGGCTTTGTTAGCCTCAAGGCTTTAAAAAGTCTGAGATCTTTATTTAAAAGTTCCAAAAAAGCCAATTTTAAAAGAACTTATATGGCCAATCACTATTCTTGCTGCACTTTATGCAAATAATCAGGTCAAGTATAGTAAGACTAAAATTCATTTTGCAAATAAATTGGTCCTACAATAATTTAGCCTTGGTAGAAATAGAGAAACTTAGAAAAAAAATTACGTTTCAGAAAAAAACTATTGTACACCCATGGTTAGGTTTTTTTTTTTGTTTTTTTGAAACAGAGTCTTATTCTTTTGCTCAGGCTGGAGTGCAGTGCACAATCTCAGCTCACTGCAAGCTCTGCCTCCCAGGTTCACGCCATTCTCCTGCCTCAGCCTCCCAAGTAGCTGGGACAACAGGTGCCCACCACTATGCCCGGCTAATTTTTTGTATTTTTAGTAGAGACGGGGTTTCACCATGTTAGCCGGCATGGTCTTGATCTCCTGACCTCGTGATCCGCCTGCCTCGGCCTCCCAAAGTGCTGAGATTACAGGCGTGAGCCACCACACCCGGCCTAGATTCTAGTCTTAACCATCGTTTTTATTACTTGCCTACAATTTGGACTAAATCCTAAATTATTTTTTGGCTACAAGTCTCTAAAGACAAACCCAGTTTTAATTTTCTTCATGTTGTTTTTAGTTGACTCCCTAATGGAATAGTTTTTTTCTTTTTTTGCTCTGGCATACAAATTCTCTTTTTGACTGTAGTCCTTATGTGAATATTAATGTTATTTATCTCTCATTGTTTTACTTCATCTGAGAAAATAAAAATCATGGTACTGCAAAGACTAGAGATGCTTCAAGAAAGCCTATGCATTTTTCCTCATCTGAAATCCCACTGGGCCTGATCTGTTTCCCATTGCCAATACACTGCTGCTAAAGCTATACAATATCAAGCACCCTTCCTCTAAACTCAAGGACCACTGAAGAAGAGGAGAGTGTGTGAGATTCTAAGAGCCTGATTAGAAAGCTGGAGTGTGGAGGTTATAGCAACTCCATCTTGGATTCTAATCTGCCATGTTAACATCTGATTAACCCCACTTCTAGGAATGCCTCTAAGATTTCTGCCTTATCTACTATCTCTTATATAAGAGCACTTACCATAAATCCTACCCTTAGGCAAATTCCTACATATTCCTGCTGAAGCATGATTATCCTTTCCCTATGGTATATCAACCCTGGGTCTGGGGAGTAACAGTGAGGGAATCCTTTGTCTCACAGCTGCCTGAGACATAGCTTCTGTTTGTAAGCCCCTATTAAATGTTTCTCTCTGAGAAACTGTTTGGTCACTCTCTTTGTTCAGTGTCTCAGCTCCCTTGGCCTTTGCGGGTAGGTTTGCATAGACCTGCTCACTTACCACAGAGCAAGCTTACTCACAGCATGGTGGCTGGGTTGGAAGGGCAAGCAGCACAAGAGAGAAAAAGCTAGGTAAAAGCTGTATCCTTTTTATATCCTAGCGTTGGAAATCACATAGCATAATCTCTGCCATTTAATAGCAGTCACAAGCTCCCATCAAAATTCAAGTGGAGAAAACACTGATACCTATTAACAGTAGGAGAAATGTCAATCACATTGTACATTTTTTTTTAAGCGGATGAAATATGTATGTGTATTTGCTTTTTAAGATGGAGTCTTGCTCTGTCGCCCAGGCTGGAGTGCAGTGGTGCAAACTCGGCTCACTGCAATCTCCGCTTCTCAGCCTCCCCAGTAGCTGGGATTACAGGTGCCCCCACCATGCCCAGCTAATTTTTTTTCTATTTTTTTGGTAGAGATGAGGTTTCAGCATGTTGGTCAGGCTGGCCTCGAACTCCTGACCTCAAATGATCTGCCTGCCTCAGCCTCCCAAAAGTGCTGGGATTACAGGCAAAGCCACACACACCTGGCCTTGTGTGTGTATTTGTATGTGCATTTGTGTATACATCTTTGGGAAATGCAATCTGCCACAACAGGAAAGGAGGAATAAAGGAGCAAATAATAAATGGGATAAATGGAAAACAACTACCAAGATGGGAGTTTTAAACCCAAATGTATTAATAATTACATTAAATATAAACAGATCAAACACTCCAGTTAGGAGACACAGGCCAGGCATAGTGACTCATGCCTGTAATCCTAGCACTTTGGGAGGCTGAGGTGTGAGGATCACTTGATTCCAGGAGGTTGAGACCAGCCTGGGCAACACAGTGAGATCCCATCTCTACAAAAAAAAAAAAAAAAAGTAAAAATTAGTTGGGTGTGGTGGGGCACACTTGTAGTCCCAGCTGCTTGAGAGGTCGAGGCAGAAGAATTGCTTGAGTCTGAGAGGTTGAGGATGCAGTGAGCTGTGATCATGCCACTTGGTGAAAGAGCTGACTCCACTCTGGGAGAAAGAACTGAAATCCTATCTCTAAAATAAATACATACATAGAAATAAAAAAGAAGACAGATTGTCAAACTAGTTGAAAAAGCAAGTGGTTGTTTTTCAGAAACACATTGTCAAAAAAAGACAGATTGAAAGTAAAAGAAAATATATGCAACAGTGTTTGTGTTGCATATATATGTGTATATATAGATGAGAGATGAGACAGACACAGACATAAATACATGCTGACAAGAATGAGCCTACAGAGAGAGAGGTGCTGAGAATGATAATTCAGTGGTGAGTAAACATTGCATCTGTTTCCTAAGAAGCTTAAAAATAAGTGATACTATAGCTTCCAAGTGCCATATTTCATTTCTTTTCTTGTAATCAAGAAATTGAGTACTTAAGGTCATACAGAAATACATAAGACTCAGAATGGAATCTACATTTCCAACTCTTAGTCAAATTGATTAGTATTTCAAAAAGAATTTATCAAGGGTCTACATGTCATAGTCACTGACAGATAAGATGCAGTTCCTACTCTAAATAAGCTTAAAGTATAGTATTTCTTCTACATATTGTTACAGTAGGTAGCTAGTCAAGCATGAGTCAGGCAGGAGAGAGTTCCCCCCACCCACCAGAATGTGAGGTGACTATCAGGTGATGGTCACTCTGCTTCTCTAAAATAACAATTGGTCACAGTCAGCACCAGGGAAAGGCAGTTTCTCAATAGATAAAAACACCTGAAATTGGTAATTGGCAGCTTTCAGGAACTGGGCGAATGAGCTTGAACATGTGCATTAAGAGGCAAAATGGCGGAGTATGACCTTCCAGGGGCATTCCACCAGAATTCGAAAGAAAGCCTCAGATGAGCATGTATGAAACTCCAGTAAACACACTGTGCATGCTCACATCCCAAGCATAAGCAGGGCACCATGCATGTGGGTGGTTCCCTTTAACCCTTACGGGAAGGATGAAGGGAAAGGGGTGCAAGATGCCAGAAGTAGGCCAGCATATAAAATCCTAGGTTCAAGGTTAAACAAGGCACTTGACCTCCAAGATGCCTGCTTGGGTCTCTCCCAACTGTGTTTTCCTTTCTTTCCCGCTCTAAAGCTTTTTAATAAACTTCTGCTCCTGCTCTGAAACTTGCTTCCGTCTCTTTTACTGCCTTATGCCCCTCAGTTGAATTCTTTCTTTTGAGGAGGCAAGAAATGAGACTGCTGCAGACCCATACAGATTTGCCACCAGTAACTCAGATATTCGCCACCCCTAACAATATTATCCATTAAATTTATTTCTATTCAAATATCACATGTATCAACCAGTGTGCCCAAACAGAAAAAAGTCAATTAGAAAGTCATTAACTTTAGCTCAACTTATACTCGCTTTTTTGGGTATTTTTTAACATTACATTTCACTACCAGAAATCATTCCTGAATTGCATAAATAGGTAAAATGTATATTCAAAGATTCAAGAAATATTTTCACAGCATCTAATTCTAACATGGCATTAGTCTTACATTAAAAGAAAATTACCCTTCAAACAAAATATAAATAGGACCACAATACAGTTTCCCAGAATAGGAGGGCTTATTCTATAAAATTCTAGGCAATAGTCTTTTAAAAGAGGGAGAAATATTGATAAGGATTGGGAAGACAGAATAAAGAAATTTTAACAAATGACTTCTGATAGCCTTTCATTTTCCTCAAAAATATAAATTCTAGCTCAATATCGTCATAATAGCAAGTCCCTACTGACATCCTTTCTAAGCAAATCAAAATGAAAAGACACACTTATCTGAACACTCCTAGCAACTCTATAGCTGTGATTATGAAATGAGCAGAAAGACTAGTTGTCTTCATGAACTGCTAAAATTCCAAACACTGAAGTAAATAAACTGATTTAATTCAAGAGCTGAGATTTTAACTTATTTCCAATCGGCCCAAAAGAAATAGTCCTGATTAAAATACAAAGTACCTGGATTCTTCCTCTTGAGTCTTCTTTACCAGCAGTAAAGGAAAAATGACAGACACTCTACCAAAAGTTGCCCAGAAGGCCAAAACCTCAAATATGCCTTTGGAAGTATAACAGAGCTAACTTAAGTGCTAGGTTACCACATACCTCTTGCTCTAGTTTCCTATTAATTTTTAACAGTTATTGAACCCAATAAATGTATCACTATTTTCCCTCTTCATTTTCTGTTCTCTCTAAATCCCTCCCTCTTAGGGACTGCCACTACATTTTACTCACATATTTTAGTAATTTTCTTTATAGAAGTTGTTTGACCCCTATTGGTACCATCAGGGCATATTTTTCTTCTGCAATAAAATACTCAAGGTAACTTCTGAAGGGATCTGCATTTGCAAATGTTTTCTTTCCTGAGACAACAAAAGCTGAAAAATACAAATGTGATCACAGTAATGAGTAATAAAATACTCAAGCCCCACTTTCAGAATTTGGGGAGCACCAAATCTCCTACTAATCCTCCTCAACTAATTCACACAGTTTCTTGAAATAGCTATAGAATGGAGTGTTAGTAGGATTTTACACGACAATAAAAGGACTATCTCTATAAAAGTTTTGGATCTTTTTTGAGGTGATAAGAGCATTTAAAAAGTACGAACTTAAAGGAAACTACTGGTAAATTCAACTTAATTTTAAGGAAGTCTGATCAGCCAAATACTCCATAAAATACGTGAAAACTACAAGCTGCTACCTTACAAGACTTATGCTACAATTGATTAAGAATTATTAACTAGGATACATAAAATATTCCTAAAATGTAATGTCCAAAAATCTCAGGTGAATATGAGAAAAAGTCTTAAACAGGTACTTAACAGACAATGAGACACAAGCATAAGTATATGGGAAAAGGCTTAACTCATTTATTATCAAAGAAATGCAAATTAAAATCATGGGGTATATTTCATACCTATAAGGTTGGCAAAAATTTAAAATTCCGAAAATAAGAGTTAGTTAGGAAGCAAATCACTCAGACTGAAGCCATACTAAGGGAATATAAATTGGTACCACCACTTCGGAAAGCAATTTGACAATGTCTAATAAATGTGACAATATGAATAACTTTTGACCCAGCAATTCCTCTTCTAGAGAACAAAAATAAACAAATTACAACGACATGCAATGACCTGGATGAATCTTATAAACATAATGTTGTTAGAAACTAGTCATAAATACACATAAATAAATCTTAAAAATTTATATTTGCTGAACTAAAACTATAGGCCACACTTTTGGAGTAAATATTTAAACAAAAGCAAGGAAAGGATTACTGAGAGTCTGGATTGTGGTGAAAAATTATTAATGTAGTTTACATTAACAGAATGCAAGTAAATAAATGAAAAAAATACATACCATGCAACAGTAAGCATAAGAAACCTAAAGCAGTAATGAAAGATTATAAATATCACATATCTATATGACAAGGTCATAAAAATCATAAATCCAAATAATGGATTTCAAGATATATGGGGCAAAAATTGACAGAAAAAAATAGGAAAAATAGACAATTTCATAACCATGAGTGGAGGTGTTTAAATCCCTCTTTTAACAATTGGTAGAAAACTTGAAAAAAATCAGTAAAGGCATAGATTTGAACACTATAATGACCTTACCCTAATCGCCTCAACAACTTCAAATGTACATGGCATGTTCAACAAGATAGGCCATAAGTTAGACCATAAAATCTTGATACATGTAAAAATACTGAAATCATATATTCTCAATGAAATTAGAAATTAGTAACAGTAAGCTATCTAGAAAACTCCCAAATATTTGAAAATCAAACATATTTATATATATATATCTGTGTATATATATAGATAGATAGATAGAAAATAAGTCATGAGTCAAAAAGAAATCACACTGGAAATTAGGAAATATTTCAAACTGAATGATGAATAATAATTTTTAAGGAAGGCAAAGCTAAAAATGGATAAACTACAACCTAGACTGATTAAAAACAAGATAGGACACAAATAACAACTCAAAATGAAAGTGGGCTTGTTATTATAGATCCAATTGCCATTAATTAGGGAATATTACGAACAATTTTATGCTAACTTGGTAACTTATATGAAATCAATTACTTGAAAAAATTTACTGAAGAATAAATGAGACCAAGAAACATAATAATGACCAACTAAATAAACCAGGATTGGATCCTAGATTGGAGGTGAAATTGCTATAAAGGCCATTACAGGGCATTGGTGAAATTTGAATACGGATAGTATATTATTGTTACATCAGTGTTACATATTTTGAATTTGGTATTTCATGATGGAAAGCAGAACTTTGATGGTTGTTCCAGTCTGTTACTGTACAGCTAAGATTAACTTTGGAATTCTATGGGATCAGAGGTTACTATTTTTAAATTTGGAAACCTTTTAAGTAAAAGCTTTAGGATTTTTGCACTGTGAAACAACCTAGTGAAAATTTCAAGGTCCTTGTCACTTTGTGTTTTAGGATTCACAGAATATGGGCTAATGGGATTATGAATCAAAGAAGCAGGACCGAATTGTTCATTCCTAGGTTTAGGGTCAAGAAATTCACAGTAGAGTAGTTTCTACTTCTGAGTAGAAAGATTTATGGCAGACCAATTCTCTAAGAACTAGAAAAGCAGGATTAGAAAGAACAGAAAAGCAAAACACTGGGAACCATTTAAATAGCCAATTGAACATTGGTTAAATAACTGCATGACATCTAATTACATAATAATATGCTATTAATCAAATTTGTTATTCTTGTCTATTTAAAAATATGGGGAAATGCTTCTAATGTGAAGGGGAGCATGATGCCATAGTAATTGTAAAATACAGGAAAAAAATTTTTTTCATTTGAAAATATACCAAAATGTTAGGTAATTATGAGAGGCAAAAGAGGTTTATTTTTTCATTCTTGTTTTGCTTTTTTCTTCCCCAATTTTCTAAAACCAATGTGCTACTTTTATAATCAGAAAAATGACATGTTAAGAGAGGGAGGAGTCTATTTTATGCTGTTTAAAACATATATTACATATGTAAAACCATTCCATTGAGTCTGAATCTCTATTAGCAGGCTTTATGTAGCATACCTACTAAGCTTACAGAAGTTCCAACTAAGTAAAATTAGTTAACTGATACCTTTTTAATGTAGCAATCATTAAATTTTTAAAAATGTAAACCCTTTAAAATTACAATATATGTTTGATTATCTCATTAAACAAGTCAGCAAGCCTAATTTAATCTTTCAGGAAAACTAAAGGCCATTATTCTGACATATTCACTGTATTGAACTATAAACCAGTGATGCCCTCTAGAGGTACTGATGGACATGCAGCTTACCTTTCCTGTTGGGATGTGTTTACCCTCCTTGTTGGCTAAATTTACCAGGGCTGTTGTTTCAGGTGGCAGTACTTCTCTCCCACCTCATTACTAGCACCTAGATTCATGTTCTCAAAATATAATCAGCTTTTGAAGTATGCAGAAGCTCAGGACCTACTCCAGACTTACTGAATCAGAATTTGCATTTTTAAAAGATCCCCCACATGAAAAAATGAATAAATAAAAGATCCCAAATGATTAATATGCACATTACATTTTCAGAATATTGCTTTAGGCTACAAAGGAGAAATTTCTTCTGTCCTAACAATCACATGAAGCTGCTTGGTTTTTGCAGTTACCTCTCCAGTTGTAACTGTTTTTCCATATAGACCTCTTCATCCCTTATTTCCATCTTGCCCTTTGTTTTTCTGTGTCTCTGGATCAGAAGGAAAGATTCTATAGAAAATGAGATAATGAAATCCTGTACATAAAATTCCAATGATTTCTTGCTGAATCTTTTACACAGCAGAAGCAGAAGGATATACAGTAGGTCTTCTGTATCTGTGTGTTCCCCATCTGTGGATTCAACCAATTGTGGATCAAAAATGTTGGGGGAAGATGGGAGGGGAAGATGACTACATCTGTACTGAATATGTATACTTTTTTCCTTCTGATTATTCCCTAAATAATCAGCATAACAACTATTTACATAGCTATTTACATTGTATTCACAATTGTAAATACTATTTATATAGCTATTTACATAGCTAAATATTTACATAGCTTTAAATTTTACATATTTACATAACTACATTGTTTTCACAATTTACATATTTACATACTATTTGCATTGTATTCACAATTGTAAATACTATTTACATTGTATTCAGTATTATAAGTAATCTAAAGATGATTTAAAGTATATGGAAGGATGTGCATACATAATATGCAAATACTACATCATTTCATACAAGGGGCTTGGGCATCTGTGGACTTTGGTATCCAAGTAGGTGTCCTAGAACTAATCCCAAAGGGATATCAAGGGATCAACTCTAATGTCTGAGCTCCAGAGCTCCAGGCATTCTGACACCTGAAGTTCCTGAATGAAGTGCCTGCGGATGATATTTGTAGAGAATGTCTATACCGTCAATTAATTTTCTTAACAAAGATTCCAGAATTTATATTCCCAACTGAATTTTGCCCTCTTCAAAGGAGTCACCCTGGGAAAGAGAATGCAATTTCTTTTGTTAAAAACCTTTCTATCACTTTTCTTTAGGAATTGTCAGCAGTCAAAACAATATAAGACATTCTTTCTGTCTCATTACTCTCCAGCCATATCTAAAGCTTGAAAACAATAATCCTGAATTTAACAACTTTGTCATTCAGAACCATCTGATAACCTGCTATTTAAGTAATTTCCACAAATTAAGTCCATTAAAATACAAAGACTTGCCACTCTAGTCAATACTCAACACCACTTTTTAAAAGTTATAGAACAAAAGGTTTAAAATCAGCATCATCTCCTCTGAAGAGAATACGCAATAAGACATAGAATCTGGCACATCTCTTATGAGGAAGAGTCACAGCACTCAATAGCTGGCACATATTCTAATTTTTTCAAAGTTATACTTACTGGAAAGAAATGGCAAGGCAGAACACCAGCAAATTTCACTTAAAAAATTTACAACACACAATACACTTTAACAAATCTACTTTAATTCTAAAAGAAATTAATCTAGAACTGTCAGTAATATATAACATACTTTTATGTTTCTTTTATAGGTATCTCTCTAATAAAAGTTTATTTGTATATGTGCAATGCATAACTCTATCTTAAATATGAGTCCTAACAGGATGAAAATATTTTCTTGCAACTACTTTATGCCTATGAAGGGTGTGAACTTGCAATGTCCTCCTGTCTTAAACCCAAGTTAATGACAGTGCCCTCTCAAAACTTTTCATAAATTAATAATTACCTAATTTCATTTAAAAAATGGTTTCAGCAAATATGAAAATAGAAAGTCCGTTATTTGTCCATTCATAATATAAGGAAAAAAGAGATGATACATTCCTCTACAGAAAAAGTGGTTTTAGAGAACAGTTCTGGTAGTATTTCACATGGTAAAGTATCAAAAGGTCTAATGAGCAGCCCCCTTGCTCAGGGAAAAACAATGATTTTGATGTGTTTCTCTTCCAAATTGCTTAGTAACTCCAAGTGATTTTCAAATTTGGAGGCAGATTACTGGCAATGAGTTCATCAAATTTAGATCTATCTTGAATAGGGACATTATAGAAATCAAGAACATCTCTAACCCTGCACATCTGGTGGAGTCTGGAGTTAGGGACTACATGACCCAAGTCATCAGCTAAATGTGCCAAAAGATTGAACTTTAGACGACTATCTTCCAGGGAGATGTCTTGCCAATTACTAGGAAGAGATGAACCAAAAACTTCTTTAACGTAAGATTCCAAACGACTCTGGAGATCTTCAGGTGGTGTGTATGCTTGGCTTCGTAAGGGTGGACACACTAGGATAGGTTCCTTTTTCTCTTCTACTGTCTCAGCAACCACTGGCTCTTTCTCTTTTCTG
>NW_016807975.1:3357146-3378445 GCF_001698545.2 Rhinopithecus bieti | reverse complement strand
GGAATGATCAAAACACACAAATCCATTAATGAAGTTGACAAACACCAGACCAAGTATTGCCTACCAATCAAAATCAACAATGGCATACTGACTACCGGTGGGGACCGTAGTCAGTAGTAAAGAATATGATAGGCCCCTGCCCTTGGAACGTTCATAGCTGAATTGAGTTGGGAGAGACAGAAAAAAACTAAGTATATATTTTACATACTGTAAGAATTCCTAAGAATAGGTGAAGAAGTAAGGTAAATCATTCTGTCTCGGATACCCCATCCTCCAAGATCCCACCCCAATCTACCTTTCTGGTCTTACCTTTCACTGATTACCTACATATACTCCATGTGATACTCTATATCCCGTGTCCCAAACACACTCTCACTTTCCTGACACAATGTGTTGGCTCAAGTTATACCTTAAAATGTGTCTTTTATCTTCACCTATGTAAATCTTGCTTATTCTGTAAGTCTTAGGATAAAATTGTTCTCTTCCAAGAGGCTTTACGTAATTTCCAGAATCAAATATAATTGTAATTTCATGTGATCTCTTCAGCACTTTATACTGCTCTCAGAGTGCATCACATCCTACCTGACTTTTAATTTTACTTATATTCTACTTCACAGAAAGTGAAGAGATGGAAAAAGATATTCCATGCAAACAGAAACCAAAAAGAACGGGAGTAGCTACACTTACATCAGATAAAATAAATTTCAAGTCAAAAACTATAAAAGAGATTAAGAGGTCATTACATAATCATAAAGAGTCAATTCAGCAAATGCATATAACAATCATATATGCAACCAATATTGGAGAACCTAAACATATAACACAAATATTAATAAATCTAAAGGAAGAGATAGACTACAATACATTAATAGTTGTGGATTTCAACACCCACTCTCAATAATAGACAGATCATCTAGACAAAATCAACAAAGAAACACTGGAATTAAATTCTACACCAAATGGACTTGACACTTAGAGAACATTTCACCCAACTGCTGCAGAATACATAGTCTTCTCATGAGTACATGGTACATTCTCCAGGGTAGACTGTATCTTAGAACACAAAACAAGTTTTAACAAACTCATAAAACTCAAAATCATATCAAGGACTTTTCTAACAACAATGAAATACAACTAGACATCAATAACAAGAACTCTGGAAACTATACAACTACATAAAAAATAACATGCTCCCAAATGACCAAGGAGTCAATGATGAAATTAGGAAGGAAATTTTAAAATGTCTTGAAGCAATAAAAATGAAAACACAGCACATCAAAATCTATGCAACCAATATTGGAGAACCTAAACACCAGACCAAGCAAAAGCAGTAGTAAGAGGGAAGCTTATAGTAATAAAACACCTACATGAAAAAAGAAAAACTTCAAATAAACAATCTAAAGATGCACCTTAAATTAGAAAAAGACAAATCAAACCCAAAATTAGTAGAAGGAAAGAAAGGATCAGTGTAGAAAAAAATGAAATAGACTAAAAAAAGCAATAAAAAAGATCAATGAATTAAAAAGTTGGTTTATTGAAAAGTTAAAATCAACAAACCTTTATCTAGAATAAGAAAAACAGAGAAAAGACACAAATAAATAAAATTAGAGGCAAACAAGGAGATTACACTGATATCACAAAAATTTAAAGGCTAACTAGAGATTATCACAAGCAACTATACACCAATAGATTGGAAAACCTAGAAGAGATGGATTAATTCCTAGGCACAGACAACTTAGCAGGACTGAATCTTGAAGAAACAGAAAACCCAACAGAAATAATGAGATAGAAGCTGTAATAAAAGTCTCCCATCAAAGAAAAGCTTAAGACCTGATGGCTTCACTACTGAACTCCACCAAGCATTTAAAGAAGAACTAATGCGAACCAATAAGAATTCTCCCAAAGCTATTCCAAAACATTGAAGAGGAGACAATACTTCCAAACACATTCTACAAGGCTACCATTATCCTGATGCCAAAACCAGACAAAGACAAAATAAAAAAGGAAAACACATTCTACAAGACCAGCATTACCCTTATACCAAAACCAGACAAAGACAAAATAAAAAAGGAAAACTACAGGTCAATATTCCTGATGAGCACAGATGCAAAAATCCTCAACATTCAACCCAGAATGCAAGAATGGTTCAACATATGCAAATCAACAAACTCGATACATCACATTGACAGAATCAAGAACAAGAATCATGTGATCATTTCAATAGGTGCTGAAAAAGTATTTCATAGAATTCAACATCCTTTCACGATAAAAACTGTCAATAAACTGGATACTGAAGGAACATACCTCAACATAATAAAAGTCACGCATGACAAACCCACCAAACAAGGACACAAAACAAGCTAGCATCATTGAATGGGAAAAAACTGAAAGCCTTTCCTCTAAGATGTTGAACAAGACAAGGATGCTCACTTTCATCACTTGTATTCAAAACAGAACTTGAAGTCCTAGCCATAGCAATTAGATAAGAGAAAGAAATAAAGTACATCAAAATTGAAAAGAAGTCAAATTGTTCTTATTTGATGTATGATCTTACATATCATATGTAAGATATATAATCTTACATATCTTGATATATGTATATTTAGAAAAACCTAAATATCCACCAAAAAGCTCTTAGAAATAATAAATTCAGTAAAGTTTTCAGAATACAAAAATCAACATACAAAATCAGTAGCATTTCCATATGCCAATAGTAAACAATCTGAAAAAGAAATCAATTCCATTAACAATAGCCACACACACACACACACACAAATCTAGGAATAGACTTCAACAAAGAAGTAAAAGGTCTCTACAATAAAAACTATAAAACACTGATGAAAAAAATTGAATGGGACACACAAAAAATGGAGATATCCCATGTTCATGGATTGGGAAAATTAATGTTGTTGAAATGCTTATGCTACCCAAAGCAATATACTGTCAATGTAATCTTTATCAAAATACCAATGACGTTCTTCATAGAAATAGAAAAAAAAATCTTAAGATTAGTATGAAACCACAAAATGCCTTGAATAGCCAAAGTAATGCTAAGAAAAAAAAAAATCGCACCTAACTGGCTCCACCTTGCTTCTAACCTTTAAGCTGTCCTTGTTCATTCCTGGACATAGGACAAACTAACCGTGGGAAGGAATTCAGTTTATGGTTTGACTCTGAAACAAAATTGATAATAGCCTTTTTCTGAAAAGACCTTCTTCTTGCCCAGGAACCAGTTTGCTTTTGTAGGACTAACAAATTAGCTACAAGATTAGAAATTATGGTTACGGGTCATACAGACTCCAGCTGCAAGAGTCTGATCCTCCCCAAATTGCTCCTGGGAATAACACTGCTATTGTAAAATCCAAGGTCAGTGCTTGAGATATTTTGCAGACCCTGCACTCAATGGATTAGCTGACACCACCGAAGCCAGTAATCTGGCTCAACCAGTTCTGTGATCCCACCCAGGAACATAAGTTGGCAAGAACTCACTTAGTCCCCCTGTGATTTCATTTCCAACCCAACCAATCAACACTCCCCATTTCCTGGGCCCCCACCTGCCAAATTATCTTTAAAACCTCTGATCCCTGAGTTTTCGGGGAGACAGATTTGACTAATAATAAAAGTCCAGTGTCCTGCACAGCCGAC
The DNA here is from genome assembly GCF_001698545.2 of Rhinopithecus bieti. Lineage (NCBI taxonomy): Eukaryota > Metazoa > Chordata > Mammalia > Primates > Cercopithecidae > Rhinopithecus > Rhinopithecus bieti. The sequence goes on along the minus strand of NW_016807975.1, from coordinate 3,374,800 downwards.
TCTGTGTGAATTACTTTCTCCACTGCAATTCCTCTGCCTTGATACATCAGCTCTGTCTAGACAAAGTGAACCCATTGGGCAGTTAGAAAACTGTAACACTACTAGAAGAAAACATTGGGGAGATGTTTCAGGACATTGGTCTGGGCAACGACCTCTTGAGGAAGACCGCAAAAGCACAGGCAACAAGAACAAAAGACAAATGGGATTACACTAAACTAAAAAGCTTCTGTGTAGAAGAAAACATTGGGGAGATGCTTCAGGACTTTGGTCTAGGCAATGACCTTTTGAGTAAGACCTCAAAAGCACAGGCAACAAGAACAAAAATCAACAAATGGGATTACATCAAGCTAAAAAGCTTGTGTATAGCAAAGGCAACAATAAACGAAGTGAACAGACAACCTAGAGGATAGGAGAAAAATTAGCAAACTATCTGACAAGGGATTAATAACCAGAATATATAAGGAACACAAACAACTCAATAACAACAACAACAAAAAAACTGATTTAAAAATAGCAAAAGATCTGAATACGTATTTCTCAAAGAAGATATACAAAAGACCAACAGGTATATAAAAAAAAGATCTCTAATCATTAGGGAAATGCAACTCAAAACCACAATGAGGTATCATCTCACCTCAGTTAAAACAACTATTATTTAAAAGACAAAAAATAACAAATGCTGGCAAGGATATGGAGAAAGTGGAATACTAGTACACTATTGGTGGTAATCTAAATTAGCACAACTGCTATGGAGAAAAGTATGGAAATTTCCCAAAAAAACTAAAAACAGAATTACCATATGATCCAGCAATCCCACTGCTTGGTATATGTCCAAAAGAAAGTTAATCAGTCTAACAGAGATATCTGCACTCCATGTTTATTACAGCACTATTCACAATAGCCAAGATATGGAATCAAACTAAGTTTCTACCAATGGATGAATGGATATTAAAAAAAACTGTACATATACTCAATGGAATATTATTCAGCCATTAAAAAAGGATGAAATCCTGTCACTTGCGGTAACACGGATGAAATTGGAGGACACTGTTAAGTGAAATAAGCCAGGTGCAGACAGACAGATATCGCATATTCTCACTCCTATGTGTGAACCAAAAAAAAAAAAAAAAATGACCTCATGGAGATAGTAATAAATTGATGGTTACCAGAGGCTGGGAAGGGTAGTGAGGAGGTGGGGTATGAAGACAGATTGGTTAGAAATACAGTTAAAAAGGGTAATACAGTTAGAGAAGAGAAATACAGCTAGAAAGAGTAAGTTCTAGTGTTTGATTTCACAATTGGGTGACTATAGTTAGTAATAATTTATTTATATTTCAAAATAACTAGAAGTGAAGATTTAGAATGCTCCCAAAACAAACAAATAACGTGATGGATATGTCAACTATTCACATTTGGCCATTACATATTGTATGCTTGCATCAAAATATCATGTGTACCCCATAAATATGCACAATTATTAGGTATCCATAAACATTAAAAAAAAATTACAAATAAACATCACCTCATACCCATTAGGATGGTCATTACCAAAAAGACAAGTGCGGTAAGGACATGGAAAAAAAGGCATCCTTATATACTGCTGACGGGAATGCAAATTGGCAGAACCGTGATAAAAAACCGAATTGAGGTTCCTCAAAAAGTTATAAACAGAACTATCCTAACTATCCTAAGATCTAGCGATCTTACCACTGGGTATATATCCAAAAGAAATGAAAGCAGTATCTCAAAGAGATATCTGCACTCTCATCTTCATTGCAGCATGTGTGTATATATGTATATATGTATACACACACATACATACACAATATTTAAGGCTGAATAAAATGCCATAATGTGTGTATATATGTATATGTGTCTATGAATATATGTATATATTATGTGCGTGCATACATACATACACATAAAATGGCATTTTATTCAGCCTTAAAAAAGGATATATGTAACACATGGATAAACCTAGAAAATATTATGCTACGAGAAATAAGCCAGACAGAAAAATACCACATGATCTCACTTATATGTAGTATCTAAAAAAGTCAAATTAGGCCGGGTGCGGTGGCTCATGCCTGTAATCCCAGCAAGCACTTTGGGAGGCTGAGGTAGGTGGATCATGAGGTCAAGAGATCGAGACCATCCTGGCCAACATGGAGAAACCGTCTCTACTAAAAATACAAAAATTAGCAGGGTGTGGTGGCAGATGCCTGTAGTCCCCGCTACTTGGGAGGCTAAGGCAGGAGAATCGTTTGAACCTGGGAGGCAGAAGTTGCTGTGAGCTGAGATGGCACCACTGCAGTCCAGCCTGGAGACAGAGCAAGACTCCATCTCCAAAACAAAAAAAAAAGTCAAATTCACAGAAACAGAGAGTAGGATGGTGGTTCGCAGGGGTGATGGAAATGGAGAGATGTTGGACAAAGATAAAATTTAAATTACATAGAATGAGTAAGTTCCAGAGATCTAACGTACACCATGGTGATGACCATTAATAATACTGTACTGTATACTTGAAATCTTCTGAGAGAAAACTCTTTTAAGTGTTTTCACCACACACACAAAAATTCTAACTGGCCAGGCATGGTGGTTCACCTCTGTAATCCCAGCAATTTGGGAGGCCGAGGCGGGAAGATTAAGCCCAGGAGTTCAAGACCAGCCTGGGCAACACAGTGAGAACTCCTTTCTCTAAAACAAAACAAAACAAAACAAAAAAGTATGTAAAGAGATGAATATGATAATTAGCTTGACTAATAATCAACATCAAGTTGTATACCTTAAATACACAAAATTTTTAAAATAGTAAAGAAAATATAATCATCATTCTCAGTAATCTCTTATTTCCTCTATTTTCTTCATAATTTACCACTTCCTGAAATTACATTACACATTTGTTCATTTTTTCCTCCATTAGAACATTGGCCCAACGAGAACAAAAATTTGGTCTGTTTTAGTAACCACTGTATTCTTGTAACACTTAAGATATAGCCTGGCTATAGTAAACAATCTAAAAAATATTTGTTGAGTGAATGAATAAAACAAACTTGGAAGATATTTTAGAGATAATAACAAATATTAACCAAAGAAGAGGGAAAGCTAATATATGAACGGATGAAAAAAATATTTCCTAATTGTAGTAGTTTTTGTTTGAAACCTAAGAGGGCATACAATGTTCCTTAGGGTTAATACCATACGTTTTGATTTCCTAAACACTATCTAAGTCAGATTAGATTTACCTTCAAACAATTACACACGGTGCAGCCGTGCAGCGGAAAAAGTAGTAGATGGGGAGTTAGGAGACCTATGTTCTACATCCAGCTTTGCAATTAACTTGCTTTGTGACTTTGGGAAAATCACTTCCCTCCTGTGGGCCTGTTTCCTCATATGTTGCAGTACCTCGAGGATGAGAAGGGATTTTGTTTTTCCTGCTGTATCCTAGGCGCTTAGAGTAATGCTGGTCCTGATTAATCTGTTGAATTACTGAACGAACAAACAAACAAAATGAGGAGGCGGTACTTCATTACTGAACCTTGCTTGTGAAGAAACACAGCCGGCAAATGAGTTTAGTTTACCAAGCGCTTTCATGTGTTTGCAGACAACACACTCGGTGTCTCGCACACGAGGTTAATTCTATTTGCTCAATAAATGAATAAATGAAGTGAAAGGGAAAGGGGGTGGCAATTACGTTATGAGAAAACTAAGGCCGAGAGGGGAAAAGACTGGGTCCCACCACTCAACGAATGCTTCTCAACTCGGGACCCTAACCGTACCTCCTTGTTCTTGCTCTGATCAGGCGCGGGACCACGATAGCGTTAACACCCTCTTTTGAATTCATCCCTCATCCTCCTTAACTTTCCTTGAACGTGACTCACGGTCCACCCTTCAGCTTTACCTGAATCGAGACCAAAATTCTCTACGTGGTGTCCCTGGGACTGTCCACATGAAGGCTCGCCTGGTAATACCGGACAGATACCGTGCCGCCATCTTCGATGAGATCCAAGGGACTGAGCGCAGCCCTCAGCCAGCAGTGACGTGCCCAGATCAGCCAATCGGATATAATCCCAGTGGCAAGAGCTTTCTTTTTCCTGTAGGCTCCCTCCCGCTGTGTACGCTGGGAAATGTAGTCCGGTAGCTGTTGCTGGCGGCGCCTGGACCGCGGCGCTCTTTCCGAGCATGACGGGAGATGTAGTTGAGGGGGGCCCCGGGAACGATCTGGGTGACGCCTTCTGGTCCGGGGGCGGGCGGTCATAGCGCTACTTGGCTGAAAGGAGGAGGAACTGGCAGCGGGGAGGAGGCTCTAGCAAGGCCTGAAAGGCTGCGTAACCAGGCAGGAGTAGGGGTTGGGGTTCGGGGTTGGGGGACAGCCAGGGATCGCGTCTGATACGCTGTTGGGGTCGTGACCGCCTGGGGGCCGAGGCAGGCACTGGCCAGACCCAGCCAGGGATCCTTGTTTTCGTCGAGCCTAATTTCCAGCAGCCGGGTAGGCCTCACTAGAGGCTCCTTTCCGTGAGGCCGCCCCCAATTCCTGCCCCTATTCTCTGCCTGGGAGATGGCTTCCCCGAGCCCCCCGCCGGAGTCAAAGGTAAGTAAGCACCCCTCGGGGATCCCGGTTGTCTCGTCACTACCCCAGCTAGGCCGCACCACTGCTTTCTCCCCGGGCCCCCCACCAACCCCCTGACGGCCTCTTTAGGGCCAGCGCCTTGCAAGGAACTCCCCACTAGTGCGCTGGGTTGCGGTTCGCGAACAAACTGCCCACTGGCTCCCCCCTTTTTTTTTCTTTTTCTTTTTCTAGAGAGACTTGATAAATCGGCCAGAGAAAATAAATAATGCTCCAGACTAGCTCTCTCATTTGTGAGTTCTTCAGGTGAAGCACCATTTTTGACCTTCCCTTGTGTCTTCTGTTCCTGGCACAGTGCCTGGACCCCAAGGTACACGCTTAGAGAACCTCAAGGAATTGAATTGAATAGTCAGAAGCCAGTGCAAATGGAAAATTGAAGTAGGCAGTGAGGTGAGGGAAGCTTGGAGAGGCCTTGGGGCAGTTTACTAAAATTAAACTGTTAGGGCATAATACATCAGAAAAGCCTTATCCATAGGTCCTTTCTAGTTTGAGATGTCTGTCAGTTACAGTTCGTTCCCAGAATTGGGCAACATATGAAACTTTCAGTTATCATGTTCCTCCCAGCCTATTTGGCACCGATAAGTGATTGCCTCTGCCACTTTTAGTGGTAGAATTGTCCTTGAGACAACAGGAACTGACTACAGAAATCATACTATTTCAGGGGTTGCTGACATTTGAGGATGTGGCTGTGTTTTTTACCCAGGAGGAGTGGGATTATCTGGACCCAGCTCAGAGAAGCCTGTATAAAGATGTCATGATGGAGAATTATGGAAACCTGGTCTCACTGGGTAAGAATCTGCTGTTTCTCTAATTAAAATATCTAAGAAGGTAGAGAGAAATCAGACTAACAGAATATTTGGACGGAAACCAGTACCAAAACTGCTTAGTTCCAAAGTTCTGATTCAAACCTTTTAGCTATTAATTGTTTCCATACCTCTCATCCCTAGCTTCCTTGAAGTGACCAAACTGCAAGCCTTTCGGGCATCCTGTCTTCGTAATCTCATTCCCATATTGTTCTGTACTTTCCGTCCTGGCTCATCCTCCCACAGCTTTCCTCCCACCCCTTTTCACTCTGCCTTCTGGAGCCCCTGTTCGTCTTCACATAATGTTCCTTACCTCCTGGCCTTAACTGAAATCTGGCACTTTCCCAAGGACAACGTTTCTCTGGCAGTTTTCAAGTGGGGCCGCTTATTCTCCCACATCCGCCTCCTTCCCCATCCTTTGTCTCAGTGTTGAAAGGGGGAAGTTATTGTTCACTCAGCTTTTAAATGCTGTCCTCAAAGCATTAGTTTTCCACCTTCAAACAAAATCTCTCCTTCTTTGAGGTCTCAGCAGTCTTGCTTTTTCCACTCAAGTCCTTTTCACTATCTGTCAACTTTTTGTTTGGTCCTTCACACATAACTTTGTCACATGTTTCATATCTATTTTAACTCATGCCATGGATGACCTAGTTAATACTTCAGCCTCAGCGGGTCTTACTTCAGGGACCCTGCTTTCCATTTTCACCCAGCACCTTACATCATTGATCATAGCAATTTTGTCATAACAGGCAAATCGTAAATCCCAATACCCTATTCTCTGACCAGTTATTCGGCAATGGAAGTTTATTTACTAACTAGACGAGGGTAACCAAAACAGAGAGGCTTTCTCCCCTTGTGGAGCATACTACAACTTCTCTATCTTTACTACTCCTTTCCACCTAAACCCACTCATTATTAACGATGTTTCCTGTCCCTTGATGTCTCTGTTTTTTCACCAAGGTGTCCATCCTCTCTGGGCTTGTCTCCCCATCTAATGACCAGCAAGCTCACCTGCCAGCCTGTCATTATTCTCTACCCATTCTGCAAACTTCAAATCCTGTGTTTGTTATAAAATGCACCTTTCCCTCTTTCCTACCCGAATTGCTAACCATAGCAGGAGAAATTCTCTAACCAAAAAGATTGATGTATATAAGTATGGCCTGTATATAAGTATGGCCTTTTCTTCTAGTCTCCACTGGGGTTTTTATATCTTAGCAATATTTTTTGTCCTTGATATGCTCACTGCCCTGTTCTTTTTAGTGATATTCCAAAAGCTTATCCATCATTCAATAGTGAAGTTTACCTGTTTCTCAGAGAAAATAGGGGCCAATAAGCACGAACTCTCAACTTCTCTGCCTCTTATCTGCACACTTAAAGCTGCTCTCATCATCTCACCTTATTTTATTCTACTGTTCTATGAACATGTGAAAGTCTTTATTGTTTCCCTCCATTGGCTTGCATTCTTAGACTTCCCCTCAGTCTGTACTCTTTCCCTGGGGGACCTTACCTACACTCAGGCCATCAGCTACCACTCTGTGAAGAAAAGTCCCAATTTTTTTTTAGGACGTAGCCTCATTCTATTGCCCAGGCTGTAGTGCAGTGGTGTGACCTCAGCTCACTGCAGCCTCCACCTCCTGGGTTCAAGAGATTCTCCTGCCTCAGCCTCCTGAGTAGCTGAGATAAACAGGTGTGCACCACCACACCCAGCTAATTTTTGTATTTTTAGTAAAGAAGGGGTTTCACTGTCTTGGCCGGGCTAGTCTCGAGCTCCTGATCTCAGATGATCCACCCACCTTGGCCTCCCAAATTGCTGGAATTGTAGGCATGAGCCACTGTGCCTGGCCCAAATCTTTATTTCCACCTAAGAAAGGTAATGTGGTAATGTGGAGCCTAACTGCCTAGGTTTAAATCCTGGCTCCACCACTTACTTAGCCTGGTGACTATAGTGATTTAACCTCTCTTTGCCTCAGTTTATTTTTTTTATAAAATGGAAATAATAATAGCACCTACCTCATAGGGTTACTGTGAGCATTAACTAAATTAATATATGTAAAACACTTAACACACTAACATGTAGTAAGAACAATATAAATGTTGACTTATATTGTTGTCATCATCTTCTCTGTTGAGTTTCAAATTCCTAGTCATCTTTTGAAGACCACATGAGTAACTCAAACCTGGCAAGTTTCAATCCAATAAAATCAAGGGCCTTCTCTCCAGAGTTAAGCACTCCTTTCATTGTTTTACTTTGTATATACTCCTGCTATTGAATTTATTATACTATACTACAATCATTCTATATGTGTTACTTTCCTAACCTCACTGATTACTGTGAGGATGGTAAATATACCTGTTTCATTTGATTTCTCCAGCACTTAGCACAGAGCCAGGCCTATATTATATGCTTCTTAAATATTTGTATGACTAAGTACAGTTAATTTCAGACTTAGTATCTCTTAACTGGATTATTGCATTAACCCCTAAACTACCCCCTTGCCACTAGTCTCCTTTTTTAAAATATATTCTCTCTACTGCCACCAAAGTGATTTTGTATTAGTTAACTGTGTAAAACTTCTGATGTTTCCTGATAGCTTAAAGGATAAAAATCTTAATTTCTTATCATATAGGACCTTCCAAGTATAGCCTCTGCCTATCTTTCTTGCCTCACTTGTTTTCTCCTGCACACTACTTTAGTCTTCAGCCATATCAGCTGCTGATGTGTGTGTGTGTGTGTGTGTGTGTGTGTGTGTTTTAATATGCCATGTTGTCTCTCAGTCACTGCCAGCTTATCCATACATATGGTATTCTGGTTGATAGAACCAAGTAAGTGCCCGCATGTAAATACCATATGGACAAGGTGTGACAGTGTGCCCATAGATGATCTTGTACTTGTAGGCTGTCTTCTTTATTGCAGCTTAAATACAGCTTTCCATCATTCATCATTTATCCTCTCACAGTCTTTTCATCCTCCTCAATAGACCCTATCTCCATCCCCTTGGTGAGAGCTCCCTTGATAAGAGATCACTATTACTCTACTGTTGCAATGTAGTATTCTATTGTACTTCATCTTAACTGCTTTTCATAATGCAACTCTCATCTAGCTTTATAGTTTTGGCTTTTCATTCATACTTTTCTTGTTGAAGCTTATTAAAAATAAAAAAAAACCTTTAATAGCTATATCGATGATACGGTTGATAGCTTAATTTCTCAGATCTTTGACATCTTCAATTTTAATGACTCTTTCCGCAATGACTTACAGATTGCCACCTTCTTACTGTGTCTTCACATGGCTGAAGAGGGGAGAGAGAGAGAGAGTGCAAACATTCTGGTCTTTGTTCCTCTTTTTATAAGAATACTAATCCCATCATGGGGGCCCCACCATCATGAACTCATCTAAATTTAATTACTTCCCAAAGGCCCCACCTCCAAATACCATCACATTGTGGATTAGGGGTTCACCATATGAATTTGGTGAGAACACATTCAGTCTGTAATACTGTCTTATCTCTTTTTTTCTCCTTGACAATTTAGTCTTTCCTCATATGTTCACATACTTCTGTCCTTTTGGCTTCTGGTTTGATAGGTTACAATTCTAGCTACCTTCAGAATAACTAGTGACTTCAGTTTTAATTCGAGGTTCTTTGGTGAAACCTACTTTGATTCAACTATCTATGTAGAAAAATTGGCTATGAGCACAGGATGGGAAGATACTGCATAAGCATTACCAAGCCCAGATCTAATGGATAGTCATTTCAAGGCTGCTCTGTGTGTAAGCCTTACACTTGTTTTCTTCACCTGCCTATCCTGTTGACCTATTTATTTTTATGCCAGTGTCATTGTTTTATTTGCTTTAACAATATATTATATTTTATGTCTGGTAATATAAGTCATTCTTTAATAATCTTTTTCAGGATGTACTTCACTAGTCTGCCTTCTTCTAAACTTTAGAAGTATTGACTTTTTTATTGGTTCATAAATGATTTTTGATTGGAATGTGATTAGTTTCATAGATTGAAAGGAATTGAGATCCTTATAATATTGAATCTCTTTAGCCATGTGGTTAACTCTGTTTAACTGTATCCTTTTGTCTTTCAGAAAATTGAATGGAATATTTTATGGATCTTACACATTTCTTATGTTTATTCCTAGGTTTTATTTTTTTTTGTTACTATTGTGAAGAGTTTATCATTTCTGTATAATATTTACTAACTTTTTTTGTACTAAGAACAAGCTTTTTAATCTTGTTATGATTATATTTTCATTTGCCTATTTCAGGAATTTTAGGTATACATTCATATTATCTTCAAGTAATGAAAATTTTGTCTTACTCATTTGAATGAAATTGATGGAACAGTATCCACTAATCCAGCTAATGAAACTGAACAAATACTCTGAAGAGACTGCCTTCTCACAAAGAATTTACAATCCAGTGGAAGAGGCAAATAATAAACAGTTAAAAAAATGCAGTATAATCATAGCAATAGTAGAGTTATGGACGAGGGCTGGTAATAAAAAAATAGAATACCTAAATCTGTCTAGCGGACTTAGTAAAGGCTTTGTAGAGAAACTGTTGCTTTAAACTTAAAGATTGCTTTGAATCTTAAAGTGCAACCAAAAGTTTGCCAGGTAAACAGTGTTGAGGGACATTTAGTAAATGAGATATGTAAAGATAAGACATGAAAGAGTGTAACGCAAACAATTTGCCTATATAAAGTATGACAAAGTAGGTAGGAACACGACTTGAGGCTCAGAGACTGTGTCATGAAGAGTTGTATCAGAGCAAAGAGCTTGATTCGATCCTAAAGGTGATGGGGAGCTGCTAAATCTACAGGTGATGACATGGTAGAATTCTGTTTTATAGAGATCTCTTCTCGAATCAGTAAGGCAGATATAATGTGTTGGTAGTCTGAAGACTGGAGCCAAAGATTGTAAGGCAGCTACATGATTGTGAGGGTTAAAAGGTAAGTGCTAAAGATAAATCCAGGATTTGGATGATTGATTAACAATAAGAAGGGAGAAATACAGGATGATTTCTGCTTTGAGACTGTAGGGTAATGGATGATGGTGCCTTTCAGGAGATAAAGGTGGGGAAAGGCATGAGAGCAGATGATGATGACCATGTTAATTGTGAGCCCTTTGTGCGGCATTTAACTGGAGATATCTGGAGGGTATATATATAGAACAAGTAAGGATGTAAATGTGGGTAACAATAACAAAAATCAGTTGACAAAGGAAAAGAAATAAATGAGGGAAATTTATCAGAAAAGGCCAAAGAAGTAGGGAATGAAATAAAAGAATGTAATAGCCTAGAAACCAAAAACAGATAATGTCAAGAAATTGGGGTGGTCAACAGTGTTAGATGCTGCTGAATAACTTAAGGACTGAAAAATGCCCGTTTTAGGCCGGGCATGGTGGCTCACTCCTGTAATCCGAGCACTTTGGGAAGCTGAGGTGGGTGGATCACCTGAGGTCAGAGTTTGAGACCAGCTTGGCCAACATGGTGAAACGCCATCTCTACTAAAATGCAAAAAAAATTAGCCAGACATGGTGGCACATGCCTGTAATCCCAGCTATTTGGGAGGCTGAGGCAGGAGAATCGCTTGAACCCGGAAGGTGGCGGTTGTAGTGAGCCAAGATCGCTCCATTGCACTCCAGCCTGGGCAACAAGAGCAAAAGTCTGGCCAAAANTGCTGAATAACTTAAGGACTGAAAAATGCCCGTTTTAGGCCGGGCATGGTGGCTCACTCCTGTAATCCGAGCACTTTGGGAAGCTGAGGTGGGTGGATCACCTGAGGTCAGAGTTTGAGACCAGCTTGGCCAACATGGTGAAACGCCATCTCTACTAAAAATGCAAAAAAAATTAGCCAGACATGGTGGCACATGCCTGTAATCCCAGCTATTTGGGAGGCTGAGGCAGGAGAATCGCTTGAACCCGGAAGGTGGCGGTTGTAGTGAGCCAAGATCGCTCCATTGCACTCCAGCCTGGGCAACAAGAGCAAAAGTCTGTCCAAAAAAAAAAAAAAAAAAGCCCATTTTTTTTTTTTTTAATTTGAGTCATTGGTAATCTAATGGGAAGTTTCTCTAGATGCTGGAAACAGAAACCAGATTTTGCCATAGGTTGCAGAATAGATTGAATAGGAAGAGGTTGGGCATGGAAAACCTAAGAAATAGAAAACCTCGGTGTTAAGATTTTGTTTCAATATTTGGCTTTCATAAAGAGAACGATTTCAAGTTCAAGATAAAATTGGACGTATTTATGTAATGGTAGAAAAGTGTCAATAGAGAGTGTATATTGAAGAAAGAGGAAAGGCAGAGGATAATTAAGCAAATGCCCAGAGGTGAGTGGAATCGATAAGGGGTGGATGGATTAGCTTTGCATAAGAATCAGATATATCTTTACATACCATTGACAGATAATTTTATAGGTAGAGGACAGAAAGTTTAGGGAGTTCTTTCATGTTTTTTCATTATGTGAAAGAAAATACAGCCCACTGAAAACAAATTTGAGAGGGGACACTGTATGTAGCCTTAGAAGAAATAAAATTTCTAGTAGTTTCTTAGAGGGATAGGAGAAGGTTATTTTAGAATAAAATAATGACTAGTTTGAAGTAAGCAAATAGAAAATTCAAAGATGACTCCACAAAAAAATTGAGAGAAAAGAGGATGTATGAAAAAGGAGCTTGTTTAGGGCCAAATATAAATTTGGTCATTATTGAATCTTCTAGTGGAATTATCTAATATCTATTCCAGCAGGAGATGAAAAATCAGGAAGATGTCAGAAGCAGGCCTAAATGTACTGTATACCACTCTGTTATATGATAGACCACTGGGCTGTCTTTTCTTCAACACATCCAAGCTTTTCATTTCTCAGATGTCATGCAGCCTCTCAGTTGGAACAGGATGGTGAACCTTGGGTCTTATATTGTTAGAGAGTTTAGAATCACTTGTACTTGAGGTATGATTTGTGGTTGGTGAAGTCATAAGCTACCACAGACTGCCCTTTTTGGTTGTTGCTCCCACGAACTCTGACCATGTTTCTTAATACTTATATTCTGCATCCCGATATCATAGACTCTCTGTCACCTAACCCTTTATTATTGTTTTTAAAAGCCATTTTGTCTCTTTATACAGGAACTGCTTTTTACTTAATATTTTCTTTATCATATTATTTTCTTTCCCCATTTTTTACTTAACATCCATTCCATTTGATGGAGGCGGGGGGGCTTCATGTCTTATCTCTGAATCCTGGCTGATTACAATGTTTCTGGAGTGCTTTTGATGGGCAGTGAGTAAATGCTTGTTAATAAATGAATTATTGTTTCCCCTGGATCTTTGTCTTTTATTCTTCTTAGCATCTTTTTTTATTTTTATTTTTATTTTTTTGAGATTAGGTCTCACTGTATTGCCTAGGCTGGTGTGCAGCGATGCAAACATGGCTTGCTGCAGCCTCAACCTGTTGGATTTAAGTGATCAATCCTTGCACCTCAGCTACCTGAGTAGCTGGGACTACAGGTGTGCGCCACCATGCCTGGCTAATTAAAAAAAATTTTTTTTTTTTGTAGAGATGAAGTCTCACTGTTGCCCAGGCTGGCCATTAGCATCTGGTCCTTTCTGTTAATTATTTGGTCTGATCATACTCCAATAATGTTTTTTCATCCTAAATTTTCCTGAACTTAGTGGGGATTTTTTTTCATCCTACCCTGTTTTCCTTGATAGACTGATTAATCCCACCTTGACTTGATTTGTTTCTTTGTTTGCCCATTTTACTTTGTTTCTCTTTGCTTCAAAGACCTTGATTGATCTTTGTATTTCCTGTTTATTATTCCAGATGTTTTGAACAGAGATAAGGATGAGGAGCCAACCGTAAAACAAGAAATTGAAGAAATTGAGGAAGAAGTGGAACCACAGAGTGTAATAGTTACAAGAATCAAAAGTGAAATTGACCAGGATCCTATGGGTAGAGAAACCTTTGAACTTGTTGGTAGGTTAGATAAACAAAGAGGAATCTTCTTATGGGAAATACCAAGGGAATCTTTGACCCAGGAACAGAGAATGTTCAGAGAAAACACTAACATTATCCGTAAAAGACCAAACTCAGAAGAGAAATGCCATAAATGTGAAGAATGTGGAAAGGGTTTTGTCCGCAAGGCCCATTTCATTCAACATCAAAGGGTCCATACTGGTGAGAAACCTTTTCAGTGCAATGAATGTGGGAAAAGTTTTAGCCGCAGTTCATTTGTTATTGAACATCAGAGAATTCACACTGGGGAAAGGCCCTATGAGTGTAATTACTGTGGAAAAACCTTTAGTGTGAGCTCAACCCTTATTAGACATCAGAGAATCCACACTGGAGAAAGACCCTATCAGTGTAATCAGTGTAAACAGAGCTTCAGCCAGAGAAGGAGCCTTGTTAAACATCAAAGGATTCATACAGGTGAGAAACCCCATAAATGTAGTGACTGTGGGAAAGCCTTCAGTTGGAAATCACACCTTATTGAGCATCAAAGAACTCACACTGGTGAGAAACCTTATCACTGTACCAAATGTAAGAAGAGCTTTAGTCGAAATTCATTGCTTGTTGAGCATCAAAGAATTCACACTGGGGAAAGACCCCATAAATGTGGTGAATGTGGGAAAGCCTTTCGATTAAGCACATACCTTATACAACACCAAAAAATTCACACTGGCGAGAAGCCTTTTCTTTGTATTGAGTGTGGAAAAAGTTTCAGTCGGAGCTCATTCCTTATTGAACATCAGAGGATCCATACTGGTGAAAGACCTTATCAATGCAAAGAGTGTGGGAAAAGTTTCAGTCAGCTTTGCAACCTTACTCGTCATCAGAGAATTCACACAGGAGACAAGCCCCATAAATGTGAGGAATGTGGGAAAGCCTTTAGTAGAAGCTCAGGTCTTATTCAGCATCAGAGAATTCACACCAGGGAGAAGACTTATCCATACAATGAAACTAAGGAAAGTTTTGATCCAAATTGCAGTCTTGTTATACAGCAGGAAGTCTACCCTAAGGAGAAATCTTATAAATGTGATGAATGTGGGAAAACTTTTAGTGTTAGTGCTCATCTTGTACAACATCAAAGAATCCACACTGGTGAAAAACCCTATCTATGTACTGTCTGTGGGAAAAGCTTCAGCCGGAGCTCATTTCTTATTGAACATCAGAGAATCCACACTGGTGAGAGACCCTATCTGTGCAGACAGTGTGGAAAAAGCTTTAGTCAACTTTGTAATCTTATTCGACATCAGGGTGTTCACACAGGTAATAAACCCCATAAATGTGATGAATGTGGAAAGGCCTTTAGCCGGAACTCGGGTCTTATTCAGCATCAGAGAATACACACAGGAGAGAAACCTTATAAGTGTGAGAAGTGCGACAAAAGTTTCAGTCAACAGCGCAGTCTTGTCAACCATCAGAAGATGCATGCAGAAGTGAAAACCCAAGAAACCCATGAATGTGATGCTTGTGGTGAAGCCTTTAATTGCCGCATTTCTCTTATTCAGCATCAGAAATTGCACACAGCATGGATGCAATAAATGTAGAGCGATACATAAGCTCAATTTGATTTGAAACTAGTTACCCAAGTGCAGTTTTAGTATGGCTCAACGTGGGTCAAATTTGGTGATAAAGCAAATTCTCCTTGGCCTCAGACAAATGGTTTCTAAAGATTCTGTGAATAGTGGACAACTGCCCAAGAGCATCTGACTTCCCTTACTCTTTGTTTGATGATCATAGAGACTTAGTAATTTATCTAAGTATCTTTAATCAGCAGAGAGATTAAACCTAGGTTCAGAGCATGGATGCTCTGAGGGACAAAGTAGGATTACTATAAGGGAGCTGGAGCAGCTGATATTGGAAAACTGAGAATAATGATTCAAAGAGTCTTCTGTCACCATCTCATATTGTGGTTCTTTCAGTTCCATGATATGTTTGGCTCTGCATGCCAAAGTCCAGTGATTAAGCATATATAAGTTGTCAAGGAAACAAAGCCCAAATGTTTTTGAAATCAATATACAGTTTTTGTCCTTGTTTAAGTAAGCCAGTTGTTTGGCATGTGAGTTAAAGGCAGTTCCAATGCCTGATGGTTCCCAGATCTATAAAATGAGTGGACCATTAACCTTACATGTAAAGATTATGTTAGTAATTAAGAAACCTAACAGGTGTTACCAAGGAACCTTTGGGAGTGCCTTTTTTGTTTCTCAAGATGGACCCAAAAAAGTGGAGGAAGATACCGTTCTTTTGTGCCCTCCTACCTGTGAAAGATATTTGTAGTCCTATGTGAATGAGCTTATTCCTCCACAACCAGGTGCATATAAAAGTGTACATATTTTGATTGCCAAGAATTGGAAATGAAAAGACCTGGAGTCTATGCTAGGAAGCTGAGATATTTTGGTATTGCATTGGTTTTTATGATAACTAGGTTTTGCATGCAATTAAAAATTCTTATTTCTTGTTCTAGGGCTTCCCTTAGTTAATGGTTATTATAAACCTATTACTTCACCTGTTTTAACCATTAAAACCTGTTTTGTTTTTTGCTTTGTGTAAGAGTTGTTACTTGAGTGTAAAACCAATTCTGTGAAACGTATTACTGTATTTTTAAAATTAGAATCAAAGATAGGAAGGAAATTGCTCTCATTCGTTCTGTGTGTGACTAGTTAACCTTTTCTGGAGTAGCTCAATTAAGCCCAGGTTCTTTAGTTTCTGAGTATAGAATTCCAAATTACCAGAATTCTGTAATTCCAGCTTCCTAGTAGTTTGAGCAAATGACCACTCCCTTTTTCCTGTACCTCAGTCATTCTAAAAATTACCTCTAGCCTTTCATCTTCCTATCTCTTTATGTGTGTACCTGCATGTGAGTGTGGAGATTATGATACATGTATAGAAAGATACATATCTTTGTGCACTCCCTTATTCAAATTAGATACTCATAGTTACTATACAGCTGACATTTAAAAACTGTAGTACAAGGAAAAGTATAAAAAACAACATACTGCACCTGACTCATCTATAAAATTATCCTGCCCTGGATCTTCCCAGTTGTACTTATTTTACACCAGTTCCCAGATCAGGATCTCAACTAATGAGGTTCTTAGACCTGTTCTCAGTATTTTAAAATCTATCATGTATGTTTTCACTGCATGTACACTGAAACACAATTCTTTGCTTTTTCTTGAAGTCACATCAGTTTCTTGTATGGTTATCTTCCATAGCAGAAGCACTAGCTGCTGTTGCCCTCATAGTAGTTTGACCCATGTTTATATGAGGTATTCCTACATAATTTTTAATATCCTTGGACATGAATCTGGAATTTATGGAAATTTCATAATTTTAAGATCCTTGGACAACTCAGAACTCCAGTAACAGTTAACAATTCTTGACTGCATGTACAAATCATTGCTTATAAAAAAAATAGCCACCTGAAAAATCATTTTTTTTAAATTGTACTTTAAGTTCTGGGATACATGTGCAGAACGTGCAGGTTTGTTACATAGGTATACATGTGCCATGGTGCCATTTTGCATGGTGCTGTTGCAGAAATTTTCTTCCATTCTGTAGGCTGCCTGTTCACTCTGATGCTAGTTTCTTTTGCTGTGCAGAAGCTCTTTAGTTTCATTAAAGCCCATTTGTCAATGTTGGCTTTTGTTGCAGTTGCTTTTGCTGTTTTAGTCATGAAGTCTTTGCCCATGCCTATGTTCTAAATGGTATTGCCTAAGTTTTCTTCTAGGGTTTTTATGGTTTTAGGTCTTACATTTAAATCTTTATTCCATCTTGAGCTAATATTTGTATAAGGTGTAAGAAAGGGGGTCCTGTTTCCACTTTCTGCATATGGCTAGCTGGTTTTCCCAGGACCATTTATTAAATAGGGAATCCTTTACCCATTGCTTGTTTTTGTCAGGTTTGTCAAAGATGAGATGGTTGTAGATGTGTGGTGTTATTTCTGAGGCCTCTTCTGTTCCATTGGTCTATGTATCTGTTTTGGTACCAGTACCGTGCTGTTTTGTTTACTGTAGCCTTGTAGCATAGTTTGAAGTCAGGTAGTGTGATGCCTCCAGCTTTGTTCTTTTTGCTTAGGATTGTCTTGGCTATGTGGGGTCTTTTTTGGTTCCATATGAAATTTAAAGTAGTTTTTTTCTAGTTCTGTAATAAAAGTCAATGGTAGCTTGATGGGAATAGCATTGAATTTATAAATTACTTTGGGCAGTATGGCCATTTT
>NW_016807975.1:3319665-3357000 GCF_001698545.2 Rhinopithecus bieti | reverse complement strand
TATAAAAATTTATTTTTTTAAAAACAATTAAGTGTCCATTTCTGTTTCCCAAGAAAATTATAAAAAGTATGCAGAGGGCTCTAGAGAGGGAAATGAAGTATCTAGAAGAAAAGGGAAGGAAAAAGTTAAATCAAGAGGAGGATGCTCAAGATGAGGCTAAAAGATGAGCACCAGGGAAGATGAATAGTATCTGAAGGCAGGGGAATTGTGAGATAACTGGTAGCTACAAATTGAACTCCTGATTTCTTGATGAATTGGGAATATGAGAGGAGATAAGGCTGCCCTTCCGTAAGGGCAGATCAAGAGTTTTCATGCCAGGGAGACTATTCTGCCTAAAATTCTGTGGTACTATTTCATATTTAAGTATGCTGTGTGTGTTAAAAGGGCACGTATTTGAAGTGTTCAGCTCTTAGTTTTCACTACTAACCACCTATTTAACCAGCACTCAGCTTAAGAATAACATTACTAGTACTACAAATACTTCCCTTGTGCAACTTTGCAAATATTAAACCCCAAAATCCTATGTTCCATTTTAAGTCAAGACGACCTGTAAGTGAATGGGAGGGAAAGATTTGGCACCAGGTTTTTTGTTTGTTTTTGGTTTTTGTTTGTTTTTTAAATTTTCACCTGGTTCTTATTAAGTGTGCAAGGACCATGGTTCTTGACCTTCCTTAGATTTGTGGATCTTAATTCTCAGAAAATTGCATTTGCAAAATATTGTGCCAGGGCCTTGTTTCTGTGTAAAAACCTCAAGAGGTCTTTAAAGTAGTACAGTTAAGAGACTGGTGCTTCAACTAAGGCAGTGGGAATGTGAGAAAGAGATGGATTTTAGAAATATTTATAAACAGTGAAATTTCGTTGCTAATTGGATGAGAAAACTAAGGAAGAGTAAATATTCGAAGTCAGTTTGGGTGGTTGGTGTTCTTATTCAGTGAGACAGGACAAAAAAGTGTACCTTGTATGGAATGAGGAGATCACTAATATTTTGAATGTCTGCTTGTCTGTGAGATAGTAAAGATGCCCAGAGGCAATTGCGGATATCGATATGGTGCTCAGGAAAAAGAACTGGGCTAGAAATGGATTTAGGAATTCACAAGTGTTTAGATATGCATGGATTAAGCTTTAAGGAAAGAATACAGCAAGAAAAGAAGTCCAGAGATGGAATCCTAGGGCCTACCTGTTTAGTGGGTAGGCAAGGTGCAAAGGAAACAGGAACAACCAGAAGTATGGGAAACCCAACATGTAATGATAACTTCTGTCGAAAAATCATCCAGACGCATGTTGCAGAGAGACTGAGGAAGGGCTGAAGAATGTCTTTTGGATTTGATAATTAGTCATTAATGGGTTTCTGTAAGAACAGATTCTGGAGTTAGGAAGAGCCAGTTTTCAGGGGGCTAAATAGTGTCTGGAGAGTAGATCATCAGCTCCCAAATATGGTCAATTCTTGACAAAATTATTCTACATGCAAGTGGTAAAATAATGATAATATAATATCCTTGTTAAAAAAAGATAAATTGATTATTAGAGACCTTTGTTCTGAAAGTATGCTCTTTTCTAAAAAAAACTAAGTCCTTTTTTGAAATAATAGTGATTTGGGAGGATAGTCTGTTACATTTATATCTTTACTTAAAATAAATGGCAATCCTTTATTGGTTATTCTTTTACTTGCTTAATTTTACTGTTCTATAAAGTTAGAGAATAAAAATAGATTACTCATCTGTGACTATAAAGAGGGCTGTAGATGGAGATTTTTAAAAATTGAGTAGATAGCCAGTTGAGGGAGAGGAGTGTTTTATGGCCCCAGGTGGGTAGTAGGGGTGGGTTGATTGGTTTATTTGAATTTAAGGCCGTCTATAACCATAATGCACAAACAAAAGAGAGACATTTGTTTTACTGCACAAGTGGGACAAGATCAGTTAACTTGTATTTAAAAATTTTTTAAGAATACCTGTGAGATGTTATGTCAGTTTGATAGTTGCGTCAAGCAGCGCTTTGTCATCAAGGAGACTTGAAGACTTGAGGAATGCATAGTAAGCCACATGTGTTACATACGACGGGGAAAAAAATCACCCAACTTTCTAAAACACTGAGTTTTGATTGTGTGATTTCATTCGCACAAATAAAACATGGTGTGTGCGTCTTGCCCGTGTTGTTGCCTATCTGGGAGCCATGTGCTAAGAACAGGTTTCTCATGTTAGTCCACTGGCTGAGGTAAGTCCCCACATAACATGACAGTCATTGTGTCCCTGCAACCCAGAAGTGCACTCTGAACAGGACAGAGTAACAGAGCAGGAGAAGGAAAAGTTGTACGTAGCTGCAGAGGCTGCCTTGACCTTGATTATCTTAGGAGGGCAGAATACATTTCTCTGACACCTGAGACCCTGGGCTACTGCCTAGCCCTAGCTATTCTGAACTGCCAAAAGAATTAGTGCTATGTTTAGAAAATGCCCTATTTTTCATCTGCCACACTACTCAGCCCAGCTGAGTCTGTGCGTGTATGTAAGTCTTTTTGAGAACTAGGTAAAGAATTTTGAGCTTTTATTTGTCCCAAGCGCTTGCCTATCAGGTTGCAATGAAACAGACTTTGTTAAGATGGTAAATGGCTATGCTACAAACAAGGAGTTGTTTGTTGTTTTCTCTAGTCTGAAGATGTCACGTCTACTCACCTACTCCACCAACAAAAGGCCAGGTGCTGCAATGGATTGCTATTATAGACACTTAGCTGGCTCCTGGTTCTCTCCTGATCCTCTACATTCTAGAAAGTAATTTTTAGCGTTGCTCTTATGTTATTCTTTCCTTAAATGTCATCCACAGTTCCCTATTTCTCATCACTTCAAGGCAAGACTTTCTAAAATACCTCTGCCCATCCATGTGCCACTCCATTATGGGAAATCAGCCTCACCATTCCAGGTTGATTTCCCATAATTCTCTCAACACATAGTTTGTACTGTAGTAAGGACACATATTTCATGGTCATTCTCACTCATGAGCCTTTACCTTTCTTCAAGAGCCAGTTGACAGGGAAAACTAATATTTATTCACTACTTATGTATCTGGCACTGTACATAAAATATTGCCTTCACAACAAGCCTCTTTTACAGATGTGAAGACTGAGGCTCACAGAGACTATGTTTC
Source organism: Rhinopithecus bieti (assembly GCF_001698545.2). NCBI lineage: Eukaryota > Metazoa > Chordata > Mammalia > Primates > Cercopithecidae > Rhinopithecus > Rhinopithecus bieti. The sequence goes on along the minus strand of NW_016807975.1, from coordinate 3,353,865 downwards.
CCAAGATCATGTAACTAATAATAAAGTGCCTTCAGCTAATCCTTCCTCTTCCATAAAGTATTCCTTCCCTTTTGATCTCAGCATCTAGCCTATGCCACTGCAGTTTAGCACATTATTGTGTACAATTTTCTTTGTTTTCTGACTGCATGCTTGTCTTCCTCATTTCCATGGTAAGCATAGAAGGACCATGTAGTATCTTTACAGTGCTGAGCATACAGTATGTGCTGCAAGAGTACTTGTTGGCTGATTTTTATGTATGTTATACATATTGATGCCCAGTACTGAGTGCTTTAGATTATTTCAAGAGGCTTAGACTGCTTTCCAGCCAGAATACCATGTTTACATGAGCAGCAGAAAAAGAGTTGTGACTGGCTGTATTGAGCTTTGCATCCCTTCTCTCTCTCAATTCATCCTCTCTACAAAATGGGCTTTGGGATTGGTAGCATTGTGTGAGCCCTCCAGGCTACAATGAGCATGGGCAATTTATCTTTTACTCTAGAAATGTAGCAAATACTGTTCCAAGGGCAGGTTCACAATTCTTTATCTGAAAGCCTTGAGGCCATATGTGCTTTGGAAATCAGAATTTTGTCAGATTTTAGAGAGTAAATATATTGCTTGTGCTATATATTGTATAACTCCCTCTTCAGGGTCTGAGGAAGCACCTGCAACCAAGCATGTTAATATTGCTGCATCTCATCAAATGGAGTAAAGATAACAGATAGGTTCAGGTCAGGTTTTGCCACCAAATAATTTACTAAAACTTACGAGAAAACTTTTGGTCTTCAGAGTTTTTAGATTTCAGAATTGTGAATAAGAGATTGTGAACTTGTTATTGAGATGTATTAACTTATTTATTCTTTCAACAATATGTGATCATTGTACTTTTTCTTATTTTGGTGATGAAGAAACTGAACGACAGAAAGGTATAGTGTGTCCAAGGTCACATTATACAAATGCTGGTGACAGGGCCGGCATTTGAATCTATGCTGTCTGACTCCAGAACCTGTGCTTTGAAGAACCCTGAGTACTCCCACCTAAGAGGACTTTGCAAATGACACTAGCCTAAATCTCACCACCAACTGATTATGTGACCCTGGAAAACTTCCTTAGCATGCTGGACCCCAGTTTTCTCCTGTGTCGCTGTGAGTGACATCTAGACGGCAGCTGGAGTATTTCATTCCAGCAGGGCTAAATCAGATGATCTGGAACTCCCATTTCTGCTTTGCCTGAAGCTCACTCCAAGATTTCTGCAAGTTTCTAGAAGCTTATCTTCTCACTGTCATGTTGTTTTTTGTTTCTCCTAAATTAATTCACATTATGAATCATTACGAATCATCTTAGTATCTTGTTTTTATAAAGCATGATGTAGACTCAAATGAGAAACTCAGTTTTTCCTCACAAGAAGACAGTATCTTTAGATTGCTTAATAATAGCTATCCTCCTTCTCAAAAGCCCGTCACCTCCTCACAATTACATATTGCCCTAGCTTCTTTCCTGCCTCCTCCTTTTCCTTCCTTTCTCATTTCTTCCTCTCTTCCCTCATTTTCTTGCTCGTTCCCTTCCTTCTTTCCCTCTTCCCTCTTCAGAGCAAAAACAAATTCCTTTTTTTCTTCTTTCCAGAACTTAGTCATTTGTATGTGTGTGTGGCCTTAGTTCTTGATAGCTTCAAAATGTCATCTTCTCCCAGTGACTTATGGACGTATTTTCTTATACACAGGCAGTATCCTGTGTGTGAGTTCCCTTCTTTTGTTCTCCTGTGATGTCCAACCTAAATGTCATCTCCCTTTCCTACACCCAGACATCTGATTCTACACCCTGACTCTCCTTTCCACTTACCAACCCCTAGTCAGTGGTTTGTGTGTTTCTTGCTTAGCTATTTAAGCTTAATTGTCTGGTGTGCCCTAAAACTGAAATTTCTCTATTTTTCATGTCTAGTACCAGGTTTTAGTTTTAGTAAGTGTTTAATAACTACTAAAATAAATCTGACAAAGTAACCAAAGCTGGAAGGCCACTAAATACTCAGAAATCACAGCGAAATTGAAGTCTGTAGCCTTGTAAAACACTTGTCTGCATATTATCCTGAAAGGAGGAAATTACTGGGATTGAGATTTCAAAGACAACTGTAGTCCTTTAGTAGGGAAAATATATCAGATGATAGCCAAGAAAATGCATTATATAAGTCCTCATTCCCAGTAAAATGTAATTCAGCCTTGACAAAAATATACAAGTAACTCATCCTTGATTATAAATTCATGCTTAACTGATAAGAATCTAAGAGGTTTATTTAGATACGTCTTAAAATATCTAAAGAATTCAGCGATGCTGAGTAAGATCTAGATAAAAATTATTTGGAAGAAAAACTCTGTCTCACAAGGTGTTACCTACCAGCTTTTAGGACAGCTTGGCACATAGTAGGACATGAAATGCTTGATGATTGACTGAAATGTACAAGGAGAAATGTACAAGACCTACGCCACGGGTGGCAGAGATACTGAACACAGCCTGTCACCTTGCCCTGTAAGATCTCTGGCTGTGTGTCCATTTTTTGAGCAAGAGACCTGAGTTTAGAAGACCTGAATTTTAATCTCTCAACTCTACCATAAATGTTTGACCCTCAGTAAGTAATTTTACTTCTCTGGGCTTTGTTTTATCATCTGTAAAATGAAAACCGTTGGCTTAATAGATCTCTAATATAGGCTTGAGTTGCTTGTATGAATATAGTTGTTTTTAGAAAAGTAATGACAAGTACATGGAAATAAACATTCAAATACTGTAGAGGGCAGGTAATAAGGAAAAGTCATCTCTCCTGTGCCCCCACTCCCAGGTCTTTCTCCTTAAGATAAGCTCCTTTGGCTAATTCTGTCTTATTCCTCTAAATAATATGTTAAGCCTCTGTTACTTCATTTGTTAATCTATACAATACCATTTGTCTTTGTATTATTCAAGGTAAGAAATTTAGCATACTAACATCAATATTTTAATTTTAGATATATATTTTTTAATGATTTATATCCTTTTCCTTTATTACTTAAATAGAATTAAAGCACTATTTCTTAACCCATCAGTTTTAAGTAGTATTCCTGACTCTCTTTGCTTTCCTCTACTTCTCCTCCCCCTTATATTTCCCGGCTTCTGTCAGTTAAATCATTACTTTTACACTGTCCAAAGTCATAATATTTAAATTCTCTTTTATAACTCTGGTTGTCTTAAGTGCTTTAACTGTAGGTTAATTCTGAAAATTGAAAGTCAATACAGTATCATTATGTGAATATTATTTACTGCAAAACTACGAAATGTACCTGGACGTGCAGATGACAAGGTAGTCCTGTTTCACCAAATCTGGGCCACTTGAAGAGGAATGCTCCAAGCATTGAAGTCACATGAATTATCTTATTACACTCCACAAGTTGCTCAAAATCATTCTACATTTTTAGCTGTCTTCATATTGTGAATGGCTTTAAATTTTCAAATACCCTCAAACTGGAAGTTTAGACTGGTAGTTCTCAAACTTGACTGTACATTGGAATCAGAAGGAACTTTAAGAAATCTAATAGGTAGAGGATTCCAGGTCTAGTTTCTGATTTAATTGAGCTGAGGTGTGGCCTGAGCATCTGAGTTTTTAAAATTTTGCAACTTAATTCCAATGAATAGCCAGAGTTGAAGACCTTTACTGTTGAAACCCAGTCATGTCTAGTAGAGTCAAAAGTAATGAAATACACTGAGTCTTTGGACAACAAGAGCAGAAAAGTGAAACCTGATAGCAGCTGAAGGTTTATAGAATATTTATTTCTTTTTTGGTTGCAGCTATCTGCTTCCCAACCTACCACTGCTAAGACTGTTTCATAAGATGAACTTCTCTACACTCAGCTAATGAGGTGTTTCAATCAGCAGTTGTTCTTTGGATGAGGAGCTGATACTGTTTTAAAGCCTATTATTTTCTTGGGTGGGTGTTCTGGAGCATGGGGAGCTAAAAGTGTTGCAACGAAACTGCTGTGTGAAATTTGATCAGGTCCTTGGTATTCATTTTATGTTTCAATAACTGATTTGGTTTTCCCCATTGTACTTAAGATTTAACATGTGTTGTATTTCCAGCAGTTCAAATCTAATTGTGTCGAATTTCCAGGATTGGAGGAAAAGTTGCTCCCATTCAACCCTCCTACTAGAAGCGCTGGAGCTAGGCTGGTGAGCATTGAACCCTAGTAGGTGTAGCAGGCTGTGAAGAGCGACTGGGTGGAAGCAGCCCCGGAAGAGCCCGTGTGAATGTACTGTCCTTTGGCCGCCTGGCAGTTAGCCTAGAAGACAAATATGAGAAAGGAGACGAGTTAGAGTAAATGTGACCCCACCTTGACCCTGTCTACTTCTCATGGGAAACCAGCCAAACCTTCACTCAGATTTTCTTCTTTTTACAGCGATGTTGCTGAATATTGCTGCTGATACCATCCCCTTCTATAAAGTGTCTCCCCTATTTATCCCAGTTTTCTGAGCATTTCTTTGGTAAGGTTGAGGTTTGTGTCAGTTACTGGGGAAATCTGTTCAGTACCAACAGTATTGCAACAGCAGTACTGGAAACTGAAGTTGAGAAATTTCTCACTAGTATAGTACACTATACCAAAAGAAAACATGTTTATTTTAAAATATTTCCATTTTGACCTATATTGGTCTAGAAGAATATGTAATTTTTATTTAGTTATCATAGTATCATTTGCTTTCCTGTACACATTCCAGTTAAAGATAAATTCAGAATTATGAAACTTATGACAATATTTGAATGTCACTCAGTGGTACCACTTCTTCCAGTCAGTGTTGCTATTGTCTGTTGTCTCCAGGACTTATTTCTACATTTTACATCAATGGTTCTCCAAGTGTGTTTCATGGTCTACCAGCATCCCTTAGGAACATGTTAGAAATAGAAATTCCCTGGCCTTATCCCAGACCTACTGAATTAGAAACTCAGTGGGTGAGACCCATAACCTGCATTTTTAACAAGCGCTTCAAGTGGGGGTAGGGGAAATGAAAAGAGGTTGCTAATGGGTACAAAAATACAGTTAGAGAGAAGGAATAAGTTCTAGTGTTCGATAGAACAATAAGGTGATTATAGTAAACGATGATTTATTACATATTTTAAAATAGCTAGAAGAGAAGATTTGGAATGTTCCCAACTCAAAGAAATAATAAATATTTGGAGTGAATACCCTAATTATCCTGATTTGATCATTAAACATTATATGCATATATAAAAAATCACAGATGCCCCATAAATGTATACAATTATTATGTGTAAATATAAAAGATTACAACAAAACCAAGTCCTTCAGGTGATTCAGATCCACACTGGAGCTTGGGAAGCACCATCCTTGATGATAAACTCAGCTTCCCTTCTTCTGTGTGGATGTCCCTATGACGTGCGCTTTCACAATCCCTCCATCATGTGAGCTAGGTCTCCTCAATCCATCAGCCATGCAGCAGCACCGCTGCACTCTGCTTTCCACAGTCAAGGTAAAGCACTACTTTGAAAATCTCATACCTCTCTTATGCCTGTGAGATGATTATTTAGATTCCCTGGGGCCTTCCTTCCCTTTAGGGCCTCATCACCACACTTCTGACTACTCTTGGTTCCTTGCCTAGCTTCCTCTATGGTCAGCAAGCTAACAGAGGCTATCAGTAAAGTTTGTCACTATTCTATCTTCCTATTAAACTTTCACTCTTCTACCCTGCTATTTTGCATTCAGGTTTATCTGAATCTTCCTGCATGCTTTAGACAGCTGTTAGGAAAATTCAGGAATGAAGCTACCACACACTCACTCTTATTTCAGCTGCACCTTATCTGATGCTTGACCATGTCTGGCCATAATGTGTGATCAATTTCCTAGCAAGTCCCTTTAACTGCTTTTCTACCCTTTCCGACTGTCAGTATTGAAATTTCCATTTCTTCATCATTCTCAGCAGATACCCTCAACTGTAATCAGTCATCAACTGATTAACATCATTCTCAGCAGATACCCTCAACTGTAATCAGTCATCAACTCTTAACTTATATAGAGCTGATTCCAACCACATTCTCTTTTCTGCCTCTTCCCTCCTTTTTGTCTTACACCAGCTATGCCACCTATGCTTAATATTGAGTCTCATGCAGTCCTGCTCCTCTAAGTTCTTCTCCACTCAATTATCCCCAGTCTCCTCATCTTTACTGTCTCCTCTGGCTCCTCTTTCTTTACATTTTTTTTTTTTTTTTTTTTTTTTTTTTGAGACGGAGTCTCGCTCTGTCGCCCAGGCTGGAGTGCAGTGGCCGGATCTAAGCTCACTGCAAGCTCCGCCTCCCGGGTTCACGCCATTCTCCTGCCTCAGCCTCCTGAGTAGCTGGGACTACAGGCGCCTGCCACCTCGCCCGGCTAGTTTTTTGTATTTTTTAGTAGAGACAAGGTTTCACCATGTTAGCCAGGATGGTCTCGATCTCCTGACCTCGTGATCCGCCCGTCTCGGCCTCCCAAAGTGTTGGGATTACAGGCTTGAGCCACTGCACCCAGCCTCTTTCTTTACATTTAAGCATGCCAAGCTCTCTCCTATTTGTCTAAACTCCAAGCTTCCTGGAGGACATGGCTATGTCTGATTTGTTCACTCCAGTTCTTGGCTCGTAAAGGGTATTTTTAAAATTTTGGTTATTATTTGAATAAAAATTTCGTTGATCCCCATTTCTCCTGGCAACCTTTCTGGGTCTTTTTCTGAAAGCTTCTCGAATGGGCACCTTCCCTTTCCTCTTTATTGAAGCTGTTTCAGTGAGGGTCACTGATATGCTCCTAAATGCCTATCTCAGTGTCTTTTCTTGGCCTTTGTTTTGAATCTCTCTATAGCATGTTATTATTAGCCCTTTGAAATTCTTTACTTGGCTGGGTGTGGTGGCTCACATCTGTAATCTCAGCACTTTGGGAGGTTGAGGTGTGCAGATCACCTGAGGTCAGGAGTTTGAGACCAGCCTGGCCGACATGGTGAAACCACGTCTCTACTAAAAAATACAGAAATTAGCCAGATATGGTGGTGCCTGCCTGCAGTCCCAGCTGCTCAGGAGGCTGAGGCAGAAGAATTGCTTGAATCCAGGAGGTGGAGGTTGCAGTGAGCTGAGATTGTGCCACTGTACTCCAGCCTGGGTGACACAGTAACACTCCATCTCAAAACAAACAAACAAACACGAAAGAAAGAAAAATAAATTCTTCACTCTTTTTTCCCAGAATGCTTGGTTCACCCTACGATATAATTGCTGCTTTTCTTGGTTGCTTCTCTTCTTCATCTTCCCAAAATAAAAAATATCCTAGGTTCAGTTCTTGGTCCTCTTATCTCCTTCTCTCTGAAGTGTTTCTGTTGAAATTGTCCTTCAGTCTCCTCTCATCAACTATACTACCAGTGTGGATAATTCAAAACTCTCTCTAGCCTCAATCCTCATACTGACCTCTCTACTGCCACATTTTCAAATGCCTAATAGACACTAGTAGAAGTAGATACCTTCTTGGCCCGAAGAAAACAATGCTTCTCCATGTCAGAAAGTCAAGCCCCAAATGTGAACACCATCAAGTAGATACGAGGTAGCAGCATCTTACCACGGCCCGCTTCATAAAAGCCTCCTGGGTTGCCTCCTTGTTTGCAGCTTTGCCACCCCAGGCAGCCAGTGCACTGGCCTGCAGGGCCCGTCCATAAGAGAAACTTAGTTTCCAGGGCTTTGGTAGAGGGCAAAGGTTGATGGCATTGAGGTTGAGAGTAGCATCCTCTTCACTCATGCCACCAGACAAAAAGCAGATGCCTGGTAGGAGAGAAGCCATTTCACTCTATTAGTCCCACCTTATGTACCCTGCTTGAGAAAGCAAGCAATGAACCTACCAGAAAAGTAATGTCTCAGTCTTTTCTCTGCTTAATTTGCCTGAACCAGGTCAGAGAAATCAGTTTTTTTTTTTTTTTTTTTTTTTGCTGAAGCTAGTTGGCATAGAGAGAAGAGTTTGAAATACATAAGGAAGGCAGTGAAATGTTGAAGAAATACATGGATTGTGGGCATCTGGGCAGACTTGGGATGCTTGGTATTCTGAAGTGTGAGGAGAAGTGCTGGCTGCCTGTGAGATAACAGAGGTTTGTTTCATGAATAGAAGCAGATTTCTGGACAAACACAAAGCTTGTAGCTCTCCAAAGAATGAGGGCTAAGACCTTGAGTTAGAGAAGAAAGAAGGCCTTACCAGGAACAGCTGCAGGAACGGTACGGTGGAGAGCTGTTACGGTGGCCATAGCCACTTGCTCCGGAGTATACTTCTTGGTGCAGGCGTGTCCAGCAGTCACCATGTTGGGCTTTAGCAGGGTGCCTTCCAGGTAAACATGATGGTCATTCAGGGCCTTGTAGACAGCAGCCAGGACCTGAAGGACAAGAGGTCCCACCAGGTGAAACTCAAAGCTAGACTTAGAGTCACCTGACGTTGACGCATTTACACTGCAGGGAGGCAGGATGAAGGAATTCTCATTTGCTGCTTGGCAAAAGCTTCTGAGCCAGCCTCCAGGCCTCATCAGACCAATGTGTTGCAATCCATAGCCACTGAGCACAACCAAACTGGCCTGTCTTCATCACCCCTAATCTAGCTTCTCATTCACTGCATGAATGACGGGCATGGCTCTGCTTCCTAGAAGCCCTTCATTCCTTTCTTTCTATTATTCCCATGGTCAATGTCATTCCTTATTGAGACTGCATTGCTTCAGTTATTTGGGGTCATCTAAACAGGCCTCCACTGTCCATGTTTACAGAAGCTGAGTAGTCATATAAGCATACATTTTAGAGGCGCAAGTGCTTTTAGATTGCATTTCAGTGCACATAATTTTCCAAGTAGGGAAACTAAGGTCAGATGACATTATGACTCTCCTACTTTCTCACAGTGTGTGAATAGAACCACCCTCTTTCAGATATACTGTGGCTAATTTAGAAAGTCAGATGGAATAAAGTACTCTCTAATTACATCTTCCCATGTGTCTTATTTTAAAATTTCTTTGTGTACATGTAATCTAATTGAAGTCAAAAGAGATAATATGACTTGCCCAAGATCCCACAAGTGGAAACGTGGATTCTCCCACGCAAGTCTTGGTACTGCAACTCCTGTGCTTTTTCTATATGGAGCATACCATGTACCAAAAAAGTGAAGGGCTTATGAGCACCTCCCTACCTTCTCAGTGCTATCCATCCTAAAGACTACTTCAAATATAACAGCTGTTATATGTTAAGTAACAGCTGTTACCTAAAACGAAGATATTTTTAGCTAGAATTGGGAACTTCATATTTAAAACTTACCTTCTCAGTAACATATTGGCAGTGTTCCAGGTCATGGTCTCCATCAGGAATTACCTCTGGTTCAACAATAGGTACCAGTCCATTCTAAAAAGGAAAATCAGGGAAGCAAAAGTGAAGCTGTGCTCACTGTTATCCTTTCCTTAGGAGGAGATTCAACAGTTGCAATTGGTATAAATTGAAGCCATTATGGAGAAATACTATATAGGTGACTTAAAGGCAGTAGAATTTTCAGAATGGGGTAAAACTAAATACAAACCCATAATTTCTGTATCTCTTTCTAGAAACTATTCTAGGTGCCTCAGACCTAGCTACTGCCTTTTTAGGGCATCTAAGCATAAATCATTAAGAAAGATGTCTCTAAGGTGAGTTAGTGAGGAAATTCAAGCAGTGTTTATAGTTCTAATTGGGAATCTCAGCTGTCCACAACTCTAGTAACCCCAACATAGTACTCACAGAAGCAAATCAAACTTAACTTGGACCCAGAGACATTTTAGTATGTGTTAGAAACTTTAGCATCTGGTCACCATCCTCCATGGAATTATTTGGATTGGAACTCGGTCAGAGCTGTCACTCTTCAGCTAGGAATCTAAGAGGATCATGTCTTGGATGTTACGGAGTATAGACAACCAAGTTCCCTGGCCTCAAAAGCCCTATCACTTATAAGACAGCTTTTGGAACTTTGACAGAGGGCAGCAGTTGATGACATTATCCTTTGAACTCATAGCTTAGTTGGACTCCTACTGGCTTCTGGAACCAAATCTCTCCCTACCACAGTTGGCTATAGCACCCGTTGTGAAAAATGCCACTAGGATATACTGGTGACAAAAAAGGAGGTCCATGTGTAGTTACAGTATAATTGAAAAGAAAAGCTCTGAAGAGGCCGGGCGCGGTGGCTCAAGCCTGTAATCCCAGCACTTTGGGAGGCCGAGGCGGGCGGATCACGAGGTCAGCAGATCGAGACCATCCTGGCTAACACGGTGAAACCCCGTCTCTACTAAAAAAATACAAAAAACTAGCCGGGCAAGGTGGCGGGCGCCTGTAGTCCCAGCTACTCGGGAGGCTGAGGCAGGAGAATGGCGTAAACCCGGGAGGCGGAGTTTGCAGTGAGCTGAGATCTGGCCACTGCACTCCAGCCTGGGTGACAGAGCGAGACTCCTTCTCAAAAAAAAAAAAAAAAAAAAAAAAGCTCTGAAGAAAACTCTAGCCTACTGTTTTTCAGCCCAAGGGGAAGGCAGAGCACCTGCTGACAGATGCTGGCGTAGCGAGCCAGGGCATTGGCGTTTTCCTGGATAGCGAGGCTGGATGGACACTGGTCGGCAATCCTCAGCACAGCACGCCATTTCCCAAAGTCAGCACCATCTTTCTTGTACTGAGCACAGCGCTCTGAGAGGCCGTCAAGCCCTGCAAGTCACGAAAGACAGAAAGGCTTCTTCACACCTTTGTAACAGATCCATGGGGTCTCTCATAAAGTGAAGGAGTTCTCCCTTGGCTAAGCTTTCAATCCACTGAGCTTGAGGACTGAAAACAGCCAAGCATATCGGCATTAATCACAACACTGGGCCGGGCGCGGTGGCTCAAGCCTGTAATCCCAGCACTTTGGGAGGCCGAGGCGGGCGGATCACAAGGTCAGGAGATCGAGACCATCCTGGCTAACACGGTGAAACCCCGTCTCTACTGAAAAATACAAAAAACTAGCCGGGCGAGGTGGCGGGCGCCTGTAGTCCCAGCTACTCGGGAGGCTGAGGCAGGAGAATGGCGTGAACCCGGGAGGCGGAGCTTGCAGTGAGCTGAGATCCGGCCACTGCACTCCAGCTTGGGCGACAGAGCAAGACTCCGTCTCAAAATAAATAAATAAATAAATAAATAAATAGTGTTTTGATATATATACTATATCAAAACTATATATACATACTATATATGTACATACTATATATATTATGTATATACATACAAAACTATATATACATACTATAAATAGTGTTTTGATATACATACTATATCAAAACTATATATATACATACTATATATGTATGATATACATACTATCTACTCCATATCTAGATAGAAGAAACCAATAGTTAATATGATACTCATTTTACAAATGTGGAAACTGAGGCTCCTGATGGTTAAGAGACTTTACCAAGTTTGAACTGCTGAAGAGTGACAGAGCTGGGATTCAAATTCTGCTTAGCTAACACAATGTTGTGAGTTAATGCTTGTCTACTTGGGCTTGTCTACTTGCAAAATTATCTAGGTAGCATGTGATAGAACCAGGATTCAAACCCAGGTGTGTCTGACCTCAAAGTGTGCGACCTTTCCATTCTACTGCTGCTAAATATTTTTATAAAAGTAATACTTCCAGGTGCAGAGTATAATCTTCTTTATCCAAGGTACTGTGGTAAGCACCTTATATACATTGTGTGAATTAATCCCCACAACAGTTACTCCATTTCGAGATAGGAGAACTGAGGGTCAGAATATTTCAGTGACTGGCCCAAGGTCACAGTTGTTAAATGGAGGAGCTGGTATTGAAAATCAGGTATGTGTGGCTCGAAGACCAGTGTAATAGTTGTATTTTGTTTTCCCTTGCTTCCTTCTTTACTTGCCTTCATTTCTAGCTTATACTGGCATGATTTATCTCAGTGGGCAATATCCTTACCTTGAATGGTGGTTTCTTTGTTTGTTCCTGCAAGGGGAGCAACTCCTTGGTCTAACTGTGGATACAAATAATTAACAAATAATTAACAGGTGTCAGATGTCAGGAAAACACAATCAGAACTCTTGGAACTAACTAATAGTTTGCATCTTTTACAGACCAAGGAGTTGAATTAGGAAAGTGTATTAGTCATTGTGGGGGACCCAGTTCAGTCCATAGCAGAAGGGAAGTTACCTGGAAGGTACAATGTGAGAGTGTCTACCCTAACATTTATTGAGCACCTGCATACACCAGGTATTGTGTTAGTACAGGAGGTAAAGAGAATTAAGGATACAACCTCTATTCTCTACATAGCAAAAGTCAAAGTCATGAGCTCGAGAATTCGCATAAACTGGCTCTGACCTTGCCTTGCTGTGTGGGCAAGTTAAGTTACTCTTTGTAGTTCAGTTTTCTCACTTCATCTCTAAATAAGGGTGATAATTGAGTCTACTACCAGAAGTTATGAGAATTAAATGAGTACTTGGAATGGTAAACACTCTTATTCAATGGATACTAGTTTTCACTTTTGAGAAGTTTGGGCATTATTGGAAGACCTAGTTATAAGATAGAATAGTAAATGCTTTAATAATTATAATAGTTACCATTAACTGAATAATTATGCAATATAAACTTTTTCTTTCTTTTTTTTTTTTTTTTGAGATAGGGTCTCACTCTGTCATCCAGGCTGGAATGCAGTGGTATGACCACAGCTCACTCCAGCTTCAACCTCCAGTGCTCAGGTGATCAATCTTTCCATCTCAGCCTCCTGAGTATCTGGGACTACAGGTATGCACCAACATACCTGGCTGCTATTTTTTATTTTTAGTAGAGACAAGGTCTCGCTGTATTGCTCAGTCTGGTCTCAAACTCCTGAGCTCAAGCGACCCTCTTGCCTTTGGCTTCCAAAGTACTGGGATTACAGCCATAAATAACCATGTCCAGCCTAGAAACTTTTAGTCATTTCATCCCTGTAAGAACATCATGAGGTAGATTCCCATTTTAAGAAATGAGATTGAGATGCAAAGAGATTAAGAATGTGTAGAAAACTTGAGTGAAAGAAGAGGGCACTGGAGGAAAAATCTAGAAGAAGATCTGGTTCTCTGTGGGAAGATGATGATGGAAAAGAGTGAGAAGAGAAATTAGATGAGGAGAATGTTCAGAGTGTTGGCCCCACTCTTGCCAGTGTGCTGGGAGTTTGCCTAGGACAAAGCAGATGTGAGGTGTGAATGGAGGTGTTCACCTTGATTCCCACCACGATACCCTTTTCCTTGAGGACGTTTCTGAGCAGCTTTCCCTGGCTGTCCTTCTGGTAGAGGGTCTCATGGAAAAGGATCACACCCCCGATGCTCTGGTTGATGGAACTGTCCACAGAGAAGAGGATTTCTCGGAACTGCCGGCGATTCTCTTCGGTGTTTTCCACCTTGATCCTCTGTAGGCGGTTCCCCATGGTTCCTATGGTGGGAGGGCCGAGTGCAGCATAAGGAGCAAGCCAGGGCTTTCCTGTCAGCCTTCTCCACATCATCTCAGAGACCCTCACCACGGTGGAAAGTGAGACTCCCTTTCTTTTTTCAGATAGTCAAAGTTCTTGCCTCAATTTTTTGTGTTCCAGGGAGAAGACCCTGGTTGCTATCGGGTTGCTGGTTAGGGAGTGTGTGGGCTGGGCATATAGAGGTCAGGGTGGAAGCCACCATCAGGTTCAGGTGGATATGTAAGGCCCTCAGGCCTCTTTAGCCTCCCTGTTCCAGTCCTCAGTCTCTCTGGATGTACATACAGAAGGAGGGATGGGGCATGCTCTTGATTCTCAGGGTTCTGTTGTTTTATGGCAGATTGTGCAACTCTGCCACAGCTTTCCCTTGTGCCATCCTGAGTTTCTCCCATCCATAAGCCCTGTCCTATTCCAGATGCAGATACTTTTCCTGCCCTTCCTGACTGGACTGACTTTAAACTGACTTCTCACTAGCAGCAGATGCCTGTGTATCTGACTTTACGCTAGTTGCTAAGTTTCTGGCCTTACTACAAGGCTGGATTCAAATGACCCCTGGCAAAGGGCCTTAAAATGAAGGGCTTGAGCCTCTTTCCTTGGCTTTCAGGAATGTGCCTACTACTTACAGGACTCAAAAGTTCTATGCTTACTGAGTCTTCTGCTCCCACTCCTGTGTACATAAACCTTTACTTCCGTAAAGAATATGATTACCAAGCTGTTTTTGCTAAGTGTAGAAAAAATAATATGTTGTTATATGATGGGACTCCTTTTTACACTCACCTACAGATTCATCTGCAGCCAGGATCCCCTTTCCATTGGCAACAATGCTACGGGCAATTTCTGAGAGCTCCTTCTTCTGCTCTGGGGTGAGGGCTGGAAATCGGTGGGCCATCGCGACAGGTCTGGAAAAGAGTGTAGGAGGGTTGTGCACAGAACCATGGGTGGCTCAGATGGTTGCATGATCAAGACAGCTGGGGGTGCAGACATGCCATGCAGACTGCTGTGACACCTCTGGCCCATTTCCACAGCTGGATAAACAAATGAGGTGTGTTTTTCCCCCGTCACTTATTAGTTGCAATTAGCCACAACGAATGAAGGTGGGATGCTGAATGTTCATGGTGATCCTAGACAGAATGCTTTCCAGGAGACCTTTGGAATCACTAATCCAAACACTGAACGAACGAATTAGTGACCCACTAAAATATGACTAATAGAGGGAACTGCAGTAATGGACTGTCTCTCTGTTCTGTGGACTCCTGGTGCCACTGTATTTCCATAATGGCTTGAGGCCAGGACAATGACGCTCTTGGCCTCTGCAGTTATCCTCCACTTTGCTCTGTTAGTCTGTAGTTCCAACAGATTATTCTCCAGGCAACAAGTTTGAAAGGATAAATCTATACATAGTCTTGAAGCTAACTTCCCTTTGACCTCGGACTACAGAGGGTTGGGTGCAAGTTTCTTTTTCCTTATATTCAACCATCTAGGAAACCACTTGGGGCAGACCAGAGAGGATGTTTCCTAAGTGCCTCTGGGCTCAGGTTTCTCACTGCCTATGAGGATGTTAAAGTTGTATGGCAGTCCCTGCTCCAGCTTCACTGCTTTAGCAAGGGGAGACTCTGGCTTGAAGACCCCCTAACCAAGCAGCCTCCATACTGGTGGTGCTCTGAAGGGGATCGTTGCCCCTGTTTGGCTGCCACTTTGGGTTAATCTTGAAAATGCAAGCTCAAAGAGCCCTCACTTTGGGTGTTACAAAGAGTGCTTTTTGCGTAGGTTGGGCTACCAAAGGAAAAATGGTAGTGAAGATTATCTTGGGTACCCTCCTGTCTAATCCCGGGGTCTCCTCCTTTCTCTCATCTTCTCTCCCTCCAATACACTCAGCACAGGGTGGATGTCTACATATTACTTCCTGGAAGCCCAGGGACACCTCAGGTCTCATTTGATCCACTGGCAATGAGGTAATTATAGCAGGTATTATTTTCATTAATTAATGAGCAAACTAAGACTTAGAGAAGCTAACTGACTTGTTCAAGGTCCCAGCTAGGATGAAGCAGAGTCCCTATCCAGTCCTATCCTCATGACAAATGTATTTCTCCACACTTTCTGCATCCCTTTGGGGTAGGCTGTCAGTACTCTGTCCCTTGATATACAGAGTCAGTGGCCACTGAACTAATTCATGAGAAGGTATAACTGATGACCTCATTGTTGCCTCTCCATTTCAACAGAGGTTCTTTTCTTAATCCAAAAGAATGAAACTACAGTGCTGTTACTGGGGTAATAGGACAAGCTAGTGGGTAAGAATTTCTAGAGAAGGTGACCTTCCAAGGCCCATTACATTCCAGCCGCCTACAGAGTGTCTTTGCCCTATTTATATATTAGCCTCCAATATTGGAGTAAAAGATTTTTAGCTTTGGACCTGGCCTCTAGATCATCATGCTGAAAAAAGCCAACCTGGGGGTGATCTTCAGAGCAAGGTGCAAACTTCCTCTCTCAGTTTAGGCATTTGCACAAAGGAGTTGACAATTACCAAAAAAGAAAGATGTTTTCTTAATGAAACAAAAGAAAAAATCAGCCCAATAATAATAATAACAAGTGATCATGTATTGTCAAGCACTCTGCTAATGGCTTTACATGCACTATATAATTTTTCTTCAAAATAATCCCAGAAGGTGGTTGGGCTCTTTTTCCCTCCCATTTAAGAGATTAGGAAAGAATATAAGAGAGTGTAAATTACTTGTCCAAGGACAAATAACTAATAAAGCATCAAGTTGAGATAAGCAGCAGCACTCCTTTCCATTCAAGGGAAAGAGTGAGTTTGATGGAAAAAAAAAATGGCCTTTGGATGATTCCTAACATCCTTGATGACACCCCAGAGTACCTTAAGCTGTGGGTGATTACACCGTGGACATTACTTATTCATAAACATCTGACACATTCATGTAGAGGCTTGCTGCTAGTAGATCAGACAGACCTAGGTTTAAGGACCATCTCTGCCTAATCTAACTGGAACCTCAGGCAAGTCAAGCAGCTTCCTAAGTCTCAGTTTACTATGGATTAAATGGTGATAATCACTGTTCTGGTTGTCTCTTTGCCAGGTAATGCAAATACAAGCTGTGAACACCTTGCTCACTGTAGTTGCTCAAAATATGTTTGTTAAATTGCATGATAAACATGACAAAGCTTTACAAAGCACTATAAAATGCAGTGTATTACTAATTCTCTTTTTTTAGTAAAAAAAAAAAAAAAAAAAAATCACCTCAGGGGCCTCTATGTTTCTATTTACTACCTATTTCCAAACTATTTTCTTCAACCTGGCTATGCTGACTCAACCAGAATAACAGTGAAAAAGGTCAATTCAAACTAATACTGTTTACAGAGAGTTAAACTTCCACAGCGGGATTAAAGGTCTGTACCACGTTAGCACAAATGTTACCTCTCTGTTAATCATAAAACAGGGTCACAGGCCAATGTTCACCACAGGGAGACAGGAGGCCAGCCTGGGATGGGTAATGACACGGAACAATTTCAGTACTCCTAAGCCTCTGCTCTCTGAGGTCTCAAGCCAACTTTTTTCAGTGTGATGGAAAGTTGTTCACATTATATTATTAAATGAAAAACAAGTTTCAGAGAAGTATGCAATATATACTATCCTCCTATTTTTTAATTAAAAAATGATATATACCCATACTGTTTGTGTGTCTACGGAAAGAAAGAGTAACAACTCTGGAGTTATCTCTGAAGAATGCGGTAGGGTGGAGAGATTCTCACATTTCTTTTCTTTTTCTTTCTTTCTTTTTTGTTTTCTGTGACAGGGTCTTGCTCTGTTACCTAGCCTGGAGTGCATTGGCACGATCATGACTCACTGAAGCCTCATCCTCCTGGGCTCAAGAGATCTTTCCACCTCAGACACCAAGCAGCTGAAAACTGCAGGCACCTGCCACCATGCCCAGCTATTTTTTTTTTTTTTTTTTTTTTTTTTTTTTTGGTATAAACAAAGTCTTGCTATGTTGCCCAGGGTTTTCTTGAACTCCTGAGTTCATGTGATCCTCCCACCTTGGCCTCCCAAAGTGCTGGGATTACAGGCGTAAGCCACTGCACCCAGCCACATTTCATTTTATACATTTTTTATCACACACTTTATTACATATCTGTAACAGGTAAAATGTATATAAATCTGGAGGAAAGTTGTATTAACAACAGAAGGTAACCACAGAAAAACAGAGCTAAAAATGACCTCAGAGATGTTTGTGTAAACCCTGTCACTTTAGAGATGAGGAAACTGAAGCCAGAGAGACTGTCTGATGTGCCTTCTAAGTTGTGATGTTCTAGGATTGCAAGTTACATCCTACTGGCTTATGACTTGGAATTCTATTTCTAATCCTTCAGCAAAATAGCAGATAGAATCCTATAGTATGGTTCCTTCTACCTTCCTTGAAGACGTTCTGTGAAAACATAATTATTTGTAACATGGATATTTAATTCCTGGAGAAATAGAAGGCAGCAGAAAGTTCATTTGCTTCTCTATGTGCAAGACAAATGGATTTTTAAGGCAAATATGAGGAGGCTTATTTATTGAAAGCCTGTGATTTCTAGGCATTGCATGCAACACTTTTGTATATGATGCATAAAGATGCCCATAGCTTCATTATCCACTCCAATGTCCCAGTGACAAGTGCAGTGGAATGATCAAGGGCAGCCCTAGGACAGCCTGATTTCCAGTGCCCTTCAACACAGGTGGAGCAGCCCAGAACAAGTCCTGAATGGTGCTCTTTCCTCTAAACGTGGACTGAAGCCAAAGGACTTCTTAGCTATTCAGCATTTCCCCATTCCCTGCCCCAGTATCTCTGGCTCTAACCTGGGCCTGGGTGCTACCCAGATGTGCCTTAGCTAAAGTGATGAATAGCAGGGCAGCAGAGTTCAAGCTCTGGTGCATCCAAATTGTCTAATGGAGCCCCAGGTAACTGTTTAAAGAGAAGTTATTTTTTAAAAAGGCAACATATTCTCACAAATGCCTATTTTTCAGAGAGTAGAGCAAATGTATCAAAATACACAACTTTTTGGTTCCTACTATCTTAAGCTGTAGGGTCTTCACAATGTCTGGGGCCAGCAGGAAATGTTCTGGAAAGTTTCAGACATGAAGGGTTTGGAAATTCATAATCAAATGACGACTACGCTCTGTGAAGTTTCCAACCCTGTTGCATTTCCTCATTTGAGCAGTGGGTGAAGGCAAAGGGTAAAACACTCTAAGGGTTTGTTTCTGTGACAAAGAAACTTCAGTGTCAGTACCAGTAGGTGTGGGAAGAGAATGTAGAAAATGACATAAGGCAATTGATATGTAAATAAATCGCTAAAATAAGTAGTTGTTATGAAAAGAGAGTTGAGAGTTGAAATGAACAGGAATCTCAAAAACTGATTAAAACCTAACGATAGGAGTGTTCAAGTTGTTTTTCCTAGATCAGAGACTCACAAGGGCCTCATTCAGTTAACACATGTAACTGGCAATCAATCTTGGGCATTTTGCCACCTCTCAAAAAGCCAGGAAAGGTGTGAATGAGCGTTTATGCTTAGAGAGAGGAAAACAAGGATTTTCCTCCAAGCAGAGCCATTACGTTTTCAGCCACCGTCAAGTTTTTCCTGAAAACAAAGGCAAACCAATCTTCCCTTCTATAAGCTTAGTGCTATTATTACCCTTATTCACTGGTGCAGTCCAGGTATACAAAGGAAGCTTTTCTACTTACAGTTTGGGAGAGAAGAGTCCTCCTAGATATCAAAAGCTGTGAGTGAGGCAGCAACTGCCAAATAAGACAGATCTTTGGTAACACACAATTTTTATAGACTTCTCATTAAAGTTGCTTTTTTTTTTTTTTCCCCAATGTTTGCCCTCCCCTTTCTACCTTGACCTAGTAAGTAGGGAGGTGTTTATTCAACACCTCCGATTGGCTCATAAACAACCAATCCTTAAAATCATGCCCATACACTCCTTATACTCATAGAATGTTAAAGCTGCAAGGAATGTCTTTAGACCATGGAGTTCCTAATATAGACTCTCCATTTCACAGATGAGGAAACTGAGGCAAGGAAGATTAGGAGATTCCCCTAAGTCATGCAGCTAGTCAATGACGGAGCTCTAGGGTCCATTAAATGATAGTAGGAAGGCTGTTAGCGTAGCTGTAACACTTACAAAACACATGAACTTGGTGAAGAGTTTTGGTTTTGGTTTTTTACTTGTCTGAGCCTTTATTTTCTTCTCTGTAGAAGTGGGATCTTGGATTTCATAGTACCATTAAGTGAGTTTGTATAAGGGTTTGTGTGCAGTAGGCATTCAAGAATCATATTTCCAAATTAAGACAATAATGATATATATAATACTATATATATATATAATGTATATATATGTTTTGCTTGTTTGTTTGTTTGTTTTTGAGATGGAATCTTGCTCTGTTGCCCAGGCTGGAGTGCAGTGGCACGATCTCAGCTCATTGCAAGCTCCGCCTCCCGGGTTCACGCCATTCTCCTGCTTCAGCGTCCTGAGTAGCTGGAACTACAGGCGCCCGCCACCCCGCCCAGCTAATTTTTTGTATTTTTGGTAGAGACTGGGTTTTACCTTGTTAGCCAGGATGGTCTCGATCTCCTGACCTCATGATCCACCCGCCTCGGCGTCCCAAAGTGCTGGGATTACAGGTGTGAGCCACCGCTCCCAGACAATCAATGCTATATTTTTATTATTTTTCTTCAATATATCATTAGTAGCCAATTCCAACAATTTATTATATAATTTATAGTTAAATTTAAATAATCTTTCAATAAAAGAAATTGATTCTGAATCCTTGAATTTCCCATGTGTTAATTTTGTCCAGATGGGAAATAAAATATTCTGTTTTTAAAAATCATTGTCTCTCCCATCTTCTCCAGTCCTCCAAAACCTAGCTGGGCTTTCTGATG
Source organism: Rhinopithecus bieti (assembly GCF_001698545.2). Taxonomy (NCBI): domain Eukaryota; kingdom Metazoa; phylum Chordata; class Mammalia; order Primates; family Cercopithecidae; genus Rhinopithecus; species Rhinopithecus bieti. The sequence continues at coordinate 3,333,441 of NW_016807975.1, read as the reverse complement.
TATTTGATGCCAGAAATTATTGTCTTTTATTCCCATTCTCTTGCAATCTTTGTACTTTTGTCCTCAAATTTGGTAAAAACTAGAATTAAACTCAAAGAGATTGAACTAAGCCATCAGCACCCCTAAATATGGTACTGTCTGGATATGGGTTCATTCTGCAGGGTTTTTTCCTAAGTATGAAATCCAAATTTAATTCCAGAGAAGAGTAAAAATATTATATGCTTCCAGAGGCAAATGAAGAATTAGGCAAGTAAATGAGGGAAATCTAAAAGTGATGGAATGACCATAAGTACAAAAAAGGGTAAATTCTCATGAACACGTTCTTTTGGAATAATTCATAAAATGGAAAACAAAACCAAGATGCTTGATGTTGCAGAGTGTAACACCAGAATTTATGGATGAAAAGGTGAAATGTCAACAAAATGAAGGAAAAAATAAACAGAACTAGGTGATCTAAAAAGAGTTTAGATTTAGTCAGCTTCTGAGAGTGGTAAATATTCATCATTGAATGTGAATATTGAAGGAAATTGAAGTATTTGAAACACAATATTGAGGCTCATTTGGCTAGGGAAGTTTTGACCAAGGCCTCTCCTGAGGATAGTAGAAGGACAGACCAGGGAAAGGTCCTATCAGCTCCCTTGACTCCACTTACTATCTGATGGTATGTTTCCTGGTTTCCCCAACTTCAACTGAGCTCATTGAAGCTCCTGGTACCTGATTCATCAGACCCATGTGACCAGCTTTGGGGCTATGTGATCCTCTATGATTTTTGGTAAAGGAGGATGGAGGAACAAGAGGTGGATGGTGATGAAAGAATAGAGAGTAGATGTAATGAAAGTTCTTGGGAGTCAGGGCGGGGGTGATCAGTACCATAGCTAAAACATTCTACCTGCTGAGAGATGCTACTAGTACTAATTGTTCTTGTTATACAACAATAATAGCTATCCTTTGTTTGAGAGTCTATGATGTACCTGGTTGTTTTCATAAATTATCTCCAATATCAGTGTCTCTCTGAAGAAAGGCTTATTACCCCCATTTTATGCATAACGAAACTCTCATTCAGAGAGGGCAAGTAACTTGTCCAGAGTCACATTACAGGTAGCTGGAGAGTCTGTCTCACTCCAAGACAGTGATGTAAAGCAGAGCTGCTTACATTTTGGTAACTACAGACTCATAAATTAGCTCTTTCCCTATTGCCTTCTTAGCAGTTTATAACCTTGGACATTAAACTTTCATAATCAGGGAGGAATGACTTGCGTCGGCAGACGTAGGTGTCCTTGGTGAGCTGGGCATGGCTCCACGTGAACAACAGCCTGGCTAGGAATGTCCAAACAGCATGAGTCCTCCTGCCCCGAGTGCTGCCACTTGCTGCTGTTTCTGTAGCATCAGCGTTTGCCCACCTCTGGGGCTTGACGTGCAACCGAAAGTCAAAGTTCAGGAAAACAAAGCTAAGGATTTACTGCACCTTAGAGAAACAGCAACTCTTGACCAACACACACTGCTTGCAGGGCTTTTGTTTTTATTTTACTTTTTTTTTTAAGTCTCCTAACACAATAAAATGTTCAAAATTGAGTATTATATGTGGAAACAGCATTGGACGTGGAGGCTGTGAAACACTGGGAAATTCTTCAACATTGGTCCACAGTTTCCCCATCTGTAAAATGAACTAGGAATGCCTCCATCAGAAATGTATTATGAAGCATGAATGAAATAATATATGAGTGGTGTTTTGTTCAGAATAGGTTTTCATTTCAGCTAGATCTGAATGCATAACTCTGGTTTAGAGGCCTTTGATTGTAGGATCTTTTAATAGGCAATATGACAACAATACTATTCATGATCGTTACAGTCAATACTTCTAACAACGGCCTTGCTTATTCTCTACTGCCTGCCCAACTGTAGATATTTCTTCTGGTTTGAGTGTGATATCTATAAAAGTCAATCCACAGGCCATGAGATAAATGTGTTATTAATGCACAGCATGAGGTCTGAGTTATAAGCACACTTGTACATCCAAATAAATCTCACATATTATAGAGTTACACTTACTGCAGAATTAGCAATAGTATAGAGAAATAACTTTCATAAAAAGAGACCGCATTACACAATGCAACAGGAAGGCTCGCGGTTGGCATTTTAAAATATATTTTCCAAACTGTGGTACAGATATTTCCTTATCATATTGCAATCTGCTTTGGTGGTTGGAATAGTTTCAGGACCCCCAAATCAGTAGTTATTACTTTGGTCTAGAGATAGAGCTGTTTTCTCAGCATGGTTCTTAAAAGTGTTTTGCTGTTATGTGTATAAGGCATTTTGTTAGCTATGGAGACGTTTTAGAGGATATGAGGTGAATAATACTGGCCTATTCTCAAGAAATTTGCATTCTAAAAGGAAGAGAAGATTGAAGTTGAGAATCAAACCAAATCAAATCAAACCAAATACAAAAATGTATATAAAAACACCCAGAGATTGTTGTTGTTGTTGTTGTTGCTGCTGTTGTTATTGCAGCATTCATGGATGACTGTGTGAAGTAACATGAAAGAAAAGTCCTATGAAAAACCCAAATATTTGAGAATTTTTACAAGGCCAAGTCAATTGATTCAATCTGTCAGACTGTAAGACCTACGGGGGTCTGGGGTAGTAATGTCTTACCAATGCTTCCTCATTATCCAGCCCCATGCCTAGAATACATTAGACACCCAATCAACTTTTGTGGAAAAAATGAATCAGTAGATATATGAGTATCAATATGGGTGTATATTAGTATCAATCTCAGAAAAGTCTAGAGTAACTGGCTTATAATTCTCATCCCAGAGAACTTTGAAATAAATAATAAGTAGAGTATGAACACTTCTTTCTTCTAAAACTATACTAGGTTCTGAAAGCTCTTCTATCATTGTTCATTTGGAATTTCACAGGCATCCAGGCTGTAGTGCCTTGCAATGGTACACAAGAAACACAGCCTCCCTACTTTCAGCAAATTCTGGTGCAACACACAACGCAAAATTTACCATCTTAGCCATTTTTAACTGTTCAGATTAGTAGCATTAAGTGTATTCACATTGTTGGGCAACCAATCTTCAGAACTCTTTTCTTTTTTCTTTTTTTTTTTTTTTTTTCTGAGGCGGAGTCTCGCTCTGTCGCCCAGGCTGGAGTGCAGTGGCGCAATCTCGGCTCACTGCAAGCTCCGCCTCCCGGGTTCACGCCATTCTCCTGCCTCAGCCTCCGGAGTAGCTGGGACTACAGGCACCCGCCACCTCGCCCGGCTAGTTTTTTGCATTTTAGTAGAGACGGGGTTTCACCATGTTAGCCAGGATGGTCTCGATCTCCTGACCTCGTGATCCGCCCGTCTCGGCCTCCCAAAGTGCTGGGATTACAGGCTTGAGCCACCGCGCCCGGCCTAGAACTCTTTTCATCTTGCAAAATTAAAACTCTATACTATTAAACAACAGCTCTCCATTCATCCGCCCCACCATCCTGTAGCAACCACCATTCTGCTTTCTATCTCTAACAATTTGACTACACTATGTACCTCACGTAAGTGAAATCATATAGTTGTTATCTTTTTGTGTCTGACTTATTTCACTTGGTACGATGTCCTCAAGGTTCATCCATGTTGTAGTGTGTGTCCGAATTTCCTTCCTTTTTAAAGCTGATTAATATTCCCTTGTATACTGCATTTTGTTTATCCATTCATCTGTTGACGGGCACATGGGTTGCTTCTACCTTTTAGCTATTGTGAATAACGCTGCTATGAACATGGGTGTATAAATATCTTTATTTAGACTCTGCTTTCAATTATTTCATGGTTTTATTGATATAGAATTCACATAGTATACAATTCACCCATTTAAAATGTACAATTCAATAATTTTTTAGTCTATTCATAGAATCAGAGTATTAGATGTCAGTTTGTGAGAGATGTGGTAGGTTTTTCAAGATGCTCCAAATCTGACGGTATAAATAGTTTTAAAGAACTAGTATGAAGTCCAGGAGCAACAGGCAACAGTTGTCCAGGAGCAACTGCAGCAGATATGAGAATAAAAGAGTCATGGGTCCCATTTCATTTCCTTGTGGCAATTTTTTTAGATGCTCTTCATCACTAAGAAATTTGAACTCTGTGTATTCTAGGAACACTAGAGTGCCTTGTGTATTCAAGTATCCAGGGTAAGTAAATTCAAGAGCATCCAAATTCTGGGGCTTAAAAATACCCCTTTGAGAATAAAGAGTAAAGCTAATGCTTGAAGTATGTTGAAGAACTGGAGTATTTCCTTGTCTGAGGAAATTTGGATGTGCAGTTTGGATGTTGCAGAGGCAGAATGAACAGGAAATAATTTCATACTCAGTGACGAGGATTTAGCTGACAGGAAAGAGTTACACAGTGGTCTGAAGTGTCCACCAACCCCCCATTTCCCTATATTTCTTTGAATTGGGTTGTTAACTGCCTTGTCAATGTTTTCTGTTTGCCTTTTGCTCAATCATCTCAAAGTTCAGTTTTTCCCTATCTAATCAGGTTGTCAATTACCTAGGTCATTTATGACCTCCAACACAGTATTTATTTCACTCTTCCTTATAACAACTTTTCATAAACTCTTTCATAAAATTTTCATAAAACTCTTTGGCATTAAGGTGAGATGGCCTTGTGCCAGGGAGGAAAAACCTCTAGATAAGGAGGCATGAGGTGTCTGGGTGCTGCATCCGGTTCTGCTGTTGACTGGCCATGGGGCTGAATAAAGTCAGCTTCTCCCAGCCTCCCTTCCCTAATGTGTAAAGTGGCCTGATAATACCACTACTGCCTAATTTTACTGTGTTGCTGCGATGGTCAAACAATATCATCTAAATGAGTGCTCTGAAAACTATGAAGACCTACATAAGTGTAAAACATTATAAAGCGAGCATTACACAGTTGATGCCTGTGTGTGCACATACGCATGCTTGCACACATGCACACATGGATGCATACGCAAGTTTGAGAATCAGAAAACAAGGTTTTAGCCCTAGCTTTGCCTTGATGACATTGCCCACTGGAGCGTATTCCCATTAGTTGAGCACGTACTGTTAGGGAGACTTTTCTGGGCTCGAGAATGTGTAATTTAATCTTCACTACCTCAGCAGGGTAGGCATGGTTTTGGAAAGGAGGGAGATGATCTGGTATCTTCCCCAAGGTCCCACCATTAGTAAGCAGCAGGGTAGGGACTGAAACACAGATCTATGACTCTTAAGTCACCCAGGGCTTTGAACTCTTATCTATACAGCAAAACAGGGGTCTCTTCTAGCTATGATATTCTATAGTCTTTGCTGTTTTTGAGATATATGGTTACTCTAGAAAAAAGAAAATAATTTTAAACAGTAATATAATAAACTTAGATTAGAAGATAAAATGTTTTCAGGCCGGGTGCTGTGGCTCACTCCTGTAATCCTAGCACTCTGGGAGGCCAAGGTGGGTGGATCAGCCTGGCCAATATAGTGAAACCCCATCTCTACTAAAAATGCAAAAATTAGCTGGGTGTGGTAGTTAACGCCTGTAGTTCCAGCTTCTCGGAAGGCTGAGGCAGGAGAATCGCTTGAACCCAGGAGGCAGAAGTTGCAGTGAGCAGAGATAGGCCACTGCACTCCAGCTTGGGTGACAGAATGAGACTGCGTCTAAAAAGTAATAATAATAAAATAAATAAATAAATAATAAGAAATATTTCTGTTGAGAAGTGCTGTTTGTATGGATTATTTCTTGACTTTTAGAAATCTTCACAATGCTGGCATGTACGGGAGAAATCCTGCCTCTTTTTCCCCAGCTATTTGGATTTCCTGCATCACAGTTCAGCACGCTTTAGGAATGAAGAATGCCAGCCTGACCAAATCCAGAACTACACTTTCCTGGAGAGCTGGCTAAAAGTCCCAGACTGGCAAGGGGCAAGCAGCCAGTAGCGTGTGCAGGTGGCAGGCCAGTCAGTGGCCACCTCAGTGCCACCTGCTCTCACACAAAGTGAAGAATGGAGCCACTCCACTTCCCAGGTTATTAATCCAGTCACCTGTAAATTCAACTCTCTGCCCTTCAAAAGGTCCAGCTATAAACCTTCTTGGAGCGTCAATATAATTTAGTTATTAAGAATGTGGACTTTGAAGTCAGATCAAACTTGTTTCAAATTCCAGCCCAGAGCTTTCAGGCTGGGTTCCTTTGAAAAGTTCTCTAACCTTTTGAACCTCAGTTTCCTCCTCAGCAAAAAAATAATAATAAAACCCTACAACACTGCTGGAAGATTGGATTGAATAATGAATCAAAGCATTAAGCATATGCCTAGCAAAGGTAAGTTCATATAAATAACAGGTCCTGTGATGATCACTGTCACTATGCCTTTCTCCTTTTCACATTCTCCACATCCCTTTCTCCCTCTCTGTCACTAAAGAGAAGTCCTTTCAAAAGTTTTGCTCCCACAGTATTCAATCTCATTATCTCCCGTGTCCTTCATCTGGAATCTCCCCATCTCACTTCCACCCTCAAAAGATTTCTCCATTTATTATGTAGAAAATGAAGCTGGACGCTGAGTTCATCTCAGAGGTTGTATACTCACATCCAAGAAGAGTACCCCTGTAGAAGACAGTGGGGAGCTGTAAATAAAGACTTCATCCCCTGTTACATCAACCAAAGGTGGGTATAACTTACACTCAGAAAAGATGGAGAGAAGCAGAAGCAGGTTTGAGGAAAATAGAGGAAATGGCAATATTATTTGTGGAAAGTGTGAAAAGGAATGAAGGAGGGAAGATGAATAAAGAGATAAGGCCTTACACCCATGTTTCCTGAGTTAGAAGCAGATTGGGCAGCTGGAAGACCCAACCTGCCAGGCATGCAGACAGCTGACCTCGTTAGCACCCCTCCACCACATCATTCAAGGTGCGTGGCTGGCCTGCCCAGAGCACGCCTGTCCTCCGTGGCACAGCTGACTCTTAGGCGTGCTAGATCCCCCACTGGGGTGCCAGATGGAGGTGTAAATAAGAGGCTGGAACAAGTTATCTCTGTGGCAAGGAGCCCAGGAAAATTCGCCCAATGGCTGGCACTCCAGCAGGAGGCTGCATGCCGAGTGATCATGACCAGGCAGCAGATGTCCTGGCTTCCTTGGAGGGGAGAAAAGGAGGGTATTCATGCTCTTTCAATGTATTTCCTACCCCAGTCCCAGGGCAGGCCTGCCCTTTTTGCCACTTCTTTTAATGCCTCTTCTTTGGGTCATTTGCCAAGTGAGAACAGAGAACCTCTGATCCTAGGAAGGAATGGAAAAACTGTCAGTTAAAAAATGGGAAGAAAGGAAAGGCAGTCATTTATTAAAAAAGAATTATTTTTTTTTTACCATATGACCCAGGAATTCCACTCCTGGGTATCTACCAAAGAGAAATAAAAACATACATCCACGTAAACACACACCCTAGTATTCATAGCAGTATCATCCATAACAGCCCAAAAGTGGAAACAACCCAAATGCTCATCAGCTGGCAAATGGATAAACAAAATGTGATATATCCATACCATGGAACATTATTAAGTCATAAAGAGGAATGATGCACTGATACAAGATACAACATGGATGAACCTTGAACACATTATGCTAAGTGAGAAGAGCCAGGCACAAAAACTCACATATTGCATGATTCCATTTATATACAATATCTAAAATATACAAATCCACAGAGACAAGAAATATATTAGTATTGCCTAGATCAGTTAGGGCAGAGGAAATGGGGAGTAACCGCTAATGTACCCTGAGTTTCTTTGGAATGACATTTTTCTAAAATTAGATAGTGGAGATGCTTGCTCAACTTCGTAAATCTGCTGAAGACCATTGGATTTCGCGCTTTAAATAGATGAATTTTATGATATGGCAATTATGTCTCATACAGCTGTTAAATAAATGAATAAGTGAAAATACAATAATTATATCCTGGGATGTTGTAGTCAGAGGAAACAAGCAGCTACCTCTTGCTCACAGTGTGTGAAGCTGAATTTGCCAGTCATTTCTCCAGTGCCCTCTCCCCTCCTCCAACCCCAAAGGCATGGTCTCTGACATCTTCTTTCTCAAGATGCATGTACTCCCTTATTCATCCTGGACCTAGGAGGGAAGCTGCATATAGAGATTCTGCAAAAGTGAGGGTCCCTTTTGACTCAGGTGTAATAGGGAAGAGAAGGCAGGATCACACACAGGTATGTATAGCTCAGATCTCAGCTGGGTTCTCCTTGCCTTTTTAGATCCAGAAAGGGCTGGCTCCAATCTTCATGCTACAACTTCTAGAAAGTTCAATGCCTTCCCCTAATTTGGGGGAACTTCCCAAGGGAGTTATGATATTAAAGTCACTTTGGCTCAGAGCTTCTCATTTCACTGACTCAGTTCAGTCAAGTACCTGGCTCATCACAGCAGGCCCTTGTACCAGCCCTGCCAGTGCCATAATGGGAAACTTGGCTACCTTTATTTGATTTCCATAAAACCCCAACACAAACAAACAAATTTCACTTTCAATAAGCCTTTATATAGACATAACTAAAAGTTTACAAAGAGAAATGGGAATTACATGGTGGCAATAGATCCATTGAAAATTGAGCCTTAATCCTGTCAACTGATCACAGGAAGAGAAAAAGAAGAAATAAAATAAATAAAATTAAGCATTAGTCATCCTTATTTATAGAAGTCCTTTAAAATACCCCACCATGTATGAGACTCCATGTATGGTGTGTTTCATTCACTGCTTCAAACTCTGCTTCTCTTCTCTCCTTTCTCATCTCTCCTCCTCACCTATTTCACTTGGAGATCTGAGTTGCTTTTTCTCCCCTGGGCAGCAGTCTTCAACTCATCTTTAAACTTTATATTTCCAAACAGATCAATGTACTGGCCTATTGGACAGGGCTATCTGCTCTGCTAGCAACAACTTGGCTCACAAAAACCGTTTTCTTCCTTTAACACGTTCCATATTCCTTAAAAGGCACTTTTGGTATTGCATCACAATTTTAGTTTCTCTTTTAAGTATATTCCAAGGTTGTGTTGTGAGGCCACAGGAGAGGCAAAAGGGAGTGCTATAAATGAGTTCAGAGAAGAGGCAGTCTCTTTTCCTCTGAGACTGCAGGATAGAATCAAAATAAGGAAACTGCAAACAAGTTGGGAATGTGTAGAGTGTTTCTGCTCCGAGATAGAACTCACAGGTGTGTTTGTTTGTAAGAAATGGAGGATGGAGTTGGATGCTGAGCTGTGATGAGGAGCAGTCCTTCTATGTATCTGTTTTCTCCCCTGCCCCTTTGCTCTGTTACTGTGGGGGTGAAATAGACAAGAAAACACCAGAGAAGAATTAACAAAGGATAAGTGTTCCTTTATACCCAGATGATGTAATTTCATTTTCTTGAGCTAGACAAAACCAGAACAGACACTGGCCTTGTTAGCTAATCATTGCCAGGAAGAAAGGCGAGGGAAGATACAGGTGATTTAGAACCTGAAGCTATTTTTTAAATAGACATCCACCCTCTTTAAACTGGGTTGTAAAACTCAAAGCCCACACAAGAAAAGACACTTACACATTTGCTTGCTAAAACCAAGAATAACACTGCTTAAAATTAGGTATGTATCAATGTTTTTATCATAGGCATGTAGGAAATCTAGCCAAGACTAGAGCTTCTTGGTTAGTAATATGCAGACAATAAATATCTGGTGTTTTAGGCACTCATTTGAAATAAAGTAAAGACAATTTTTGAAATGGAGTAAACTTGTATCGGCTTCCACACGTGTGTGGTTGTCTGCTGAGTAGAGGCTGAATGGTCTGGCTCCTTAACTGTCATCAGACCAATGCTAGGGGAGAGTCTGAGCTTCACATTCAAGAAAGCTTTGTGTTAAATCTGTTTGGGTTGTGTATTAGTCTGTGTTCACGCTGATAATAAAGACAGACCCAAGACTGGGTAATTTATAAAGAAAAGAGGTTTAATTGACTTAGAGTTCAGCATGGCTGAGGAGGCCTCAGGAAACTTACAATCATGGCAGAAGGAAGAGCAAACATGTCCTTCTTCACATGGCGGCAGCAAGGACAAGTGCCAAGCATAAGGGAGAAAAGCTCCTTATAAAACTATCAGATCTCATGGGAATGCACTCACTATCATGAGAACAGCAGCATGGGGGTAACCGCCATCTATTACCTCCCACCAAGTCCTTCCCATGACACGTGGGGATTATGGGAACTACAGTTCAAGATGAGATTTGGGTGGGGACACAGCTAAAAGGAATTGCCACAAAGGAATATCTGAGACTGGGTAATTTATAAAGAAAAGAGGTTTATTTCAGCTGATGGTTCTGCAGGCTGTACAAGCATGGCACCAACATCAGCTTAGCTTCTGGTGAAGGCCTCAGGAAGCTTTTTAGTCATAATAGAAGGCAAAGGAGGAGCCAGCATATCACATGTCAAGAGGGAGCAAGAGAGAACAGGGGGAGGTCCCAGACCGAAATAACCAGATCTTGAGGGAACTAACCAAGTGAGAACTCACTCATTACCAAGGGAGTGGTGCTAAGCTATTCATGAGGGATCTACCCCATGATTTAATATGTCCCACCTGGCCCCACCTTCAGCATCGCAGATCACATTTCAACATGAAATTTGGAGGGGTCACACATCCAAATCATATGAGGCCTAAAATTCATTTTGGATGTTATCACCAAATGAGTTTTACATACAGTTATTGCTTTATGTATGGATTTAAAGCATTACTTTACTAAATGTATAAATCCAATTTATACCACAAGTTTCAGTAACTCTGGTTTTGCCATTTCTTCGCTTTTATTATACTTGCTGGAAACTTAAAAGTATGGAAGTAGCCTCTGTGTCCCTTGGCCTTTGAAAGTACCTGTCTTTCACCTATCTTGATTGTTTATATACATATGTATCTTATATATGAATCACACATATATACAGGTATATACACATGTATCTTTATTCCACAGCAAAGGATTATAAACTTGGCCTCCAGTTCGCTAATGATTTAGCAAACAATCACTGCAAACAAATATTAGGGGAGGATTGCTTGAAGAAGATGCAGTCCATCTAGTTTGAATGATCTCAGAGGTATCAAGAATGAGAACCTTGTATACTTATGCCTACACTTTTCCTACTGGAATAATTTTGGAGGAACAACTATTGTCCAATAATCTCTTTATAGGCTATGCTCTTTATGAAGTGCTCAGAGATTCCCATCTGATTGGAAAATTAGGAATAGTTGTGCTATTCTTAACACTGTTTTATTGATTGTAGCTTTATGATGCATTTAGACATCTGAAAGAATAGATTCCTCACAATCTCCTTCCAACATTTATTGCTCTCACTACCTCTTAATTTTCTAAACACAGTTCAGAATGATTTCATGAAGTTTCCAATTTGATATTTTGATTGAAATTATGCTAAACTTATAAACAAATTAGGAAATAATTGATATGTTAGTGAAACTTACCATCAAGAAAAATAATATGCTTCTCTATTCACATCTTAATTTTTATAATTCACTAAATGTTTGTAGTTCTTTTGACAACTGGCCCTGTGCACGTCTTAAGTTTGTTTTAAGAAGATTTCTGTTATGTTAAATTGGACATTTTCTTATTATATTTTTAATCTATTAATGCTGTTGGAAAATCTGTTTTTTTTTTTTTTTTTTAAAAATTTTTTTTTTTTTTTTTTTTTTTTTTTTTTTTTTTTTTTTTTTTTTTTTTTTATTATAGGAAAGCTTGAGCCTAGAAGTTTGAGACAAATCTGGGCAACATGATGAAACCCTGTCTCTACTGAAAATGCAAAAATTAGCCAGGCGTGGTGGCACATGCCTGTAGCCCCACCTACTCGGAGGCTGAGGCAGGGAAGAGCCTGGGAGGTGTGGCTGCAGTGAGCTGGGCTCACGCCACTGCACTCCAGTCTAGGCAATGGAGTGAGACTGTCTCAAAACAAACAGAGAGAGAAAGAGGAAAGAACAAAAAAAGAAAGAAAGAAAAAAGAGAGGAAGGAAGGAAGGAAGGAGAGAGGAAGGGAGAGAAAGAAAGGGCAAGCAAAGAAGAAAGAAAGAGAAAAAAAGAAAGGAAGTAGGGAAGGGAAGAGAGAAAGAAAGAAAGAAAGAAAGAAAGAAAGAAAGAAAGAAAGAAAGAAAGAAAGAAAGAAAGAAAGAAAGAAGAAAGTTGAAAGAAAAAGTAAAACGGGAAGGAAGGAAGGAAAGAAAGAAAGAGAGAAGAAGGGAGGGAGGGAGGAAGGAAGGAAGGAAGGAAAAAAGAGAAAGCAAGCAAGCAAGAGAAAGAAGGAAAGAAAGAAAGAAAGAAGGAAAGAAAGAAAGAAAGAAGGAAAGAAAGAAGAAAGAAGGAAAAGAAAAGAAAAAAGAAAGAAAGAAAAGAAAAGAAAAGAAAGAAAGAGGAAAGAAAGAAAGGGGGCGGGCAGGCAGGCAGGCGACTGACAATCTGAAAACATTAATAACAGCAGAACCGCTGCGGAGGCAGCTGCTCCGGCCGGTGCGAGGCAGCGGCGCCAGGCTCAGGCAGGAGGTGCTGGCGGTCCACGTTGGAGGCTGGGACACCGTCAGAGCCGGGTCGGGCATGCAGAGCGGAGGTGGGCTCTCTCTTTAGGGCCGGGGGTGCAGGGCTAGCGCGGGGACCCTATCTCGACCAAGTCTCTGTCGTGGGAAGAGGGCGGGGCGGCCGCTGTGTCCGGCTGTCAGGAACAAGCGGCTGCGAAGGAGACAAAGCGCACAGAACCGAGAGTTCCACAGGGAGCGGACTGACCCTTTTCTAGTCCCCGACGCCCGCACTAAACCCGTCACAAGGCGGCGCGCGGGTACCTGGTGGCCGAAGAGGCAGCGGTGTCCAGTGAGTTGGCTCCTGGAGGCAGCGGGAGCCAACACTTGCTGCGCATCAGTGAGCAGAGTTACAGTCAAATCCTTGTGACCTTCCAAGAGCAAGCACAATTGTCCTGTGCAAATCCCAGGCGGATGTTCCAGAAAAGAGAAATAGCAACATAAAAACCATATGTCTCCAGGCAGCTTACTAAAAAGTATAGTTCATAAGTAACCATAATTCTGGGCAACAGCATAGTCTGCTGAACTAACCTTACAAGTACAATAAAATGTGTCACCTTAGTGTATTAAAGCAACATATTACCAGGCAAAGAACAAGTGCTCAGACATATATAAATATCTCCAACGACAAACGGAAAATGCATCTTTATAAAAATCATTTCCAAAATTATCAAACAGCATAAAATATTTAGACATAAACCTAGCAAATAGGTAAGATCTCTATGGAGAAAATTAGACAACCATTTTAATTTTAAAACTTAAATATAATTTTAAAATGTAGTACCGTATTCACTCTAATCTCATTTCAAGTACCTACTAGCTGTGTGTTGCTAGTGGCAAGAGTGTTGAACTGTGCAGTGTTAGACCTCTAAGGTTGTAGAAAACTAAGGAAGTTTTTTAGTTTGTTGTAGAGAAGTATGATATGTTTATCAATAAAACTTCCAAGCCTTACAATATATTACATTTATATAAAGTTCTGTGAGGGATGTGGAACCGAATAATGTAAATGTTTTGAACTTTAACATGTAATTTTCTTTAATGGGTATTTAATCATCATCTTGTTTAAGATTCCATTATTTGTACTTAAAAGGGTAACCATTGTTAAAACATACTGGATATGACATCCTTTGGAATTATTTACCTTTATAATGAAACATAGATACTCATTTAAAGTGCAAAAGTGTATATAGTCTCTCAAAATTATTTTGAAAAGAATGCAGTTTGCA
>NW_016807975.1:3271827-3319399 GCF_001698545.2 Rhinopithecus bieti | reverse complement strand
AATTTTAATTTTATAATAATTTTATTTTAATTTTTTTATTTTTTTTAGAGATGGGGGCTTTCTATGTTGCTCAGGTTGGAGTGCAGTGGCTATTCACAGACACATTAATTGTGCACTACAGCCCCAAACTCCTGGGCTCAGGAGTGATCCTGAGTGTTCCTCTTGCGTCAGGCTCTGGAGTGGCTAAGACTACAGGGTTGGGCCACCACTCCCAGCTTGAAGACTGCCGTCTTAAGGGTACTTAATAATTTTCTTTCAGTGGATATATATCTTAAATGTTTCGTCTGTCAAAAGGAAAAAAAAAGAACAGATGTTGAGTATTATCAAAGTCAAATAATTTTTTTGTTTTTTTACTGTTAATATTAAGATTTTGATATCATTAATTACTTTATATCATTTGTATCCTTGGAATATTACTTGATTATAAACCAATGTCCCATGGAATTCAGTCCTGCCATGAACACATGTAATCAGAAGTAATGAAAAAATAATTTAAAAGCATATTTGTGTTTCTCAAGGGACATTAACAAAGATCAGATTCATAAGCACAGTAACACTTCTTTATAGCCACTATTCTTTGATTTTTCACTCCATAAATACTCCAGAGTCTCTCACTATCTCACACCCTCCCTTTCCTCTCTTCCAAAGGTGTCCCAGACAAGTCTTTAGAACAGATTAATTTCAGTACTCATTCCTTGTGCCACACCACATCTCTTCTCCACAGGAGATGGAATCCATCACTAGTATTTCTGCTCACCAGCTGCACCAGGAGTCCTGAAAACAGCTGGGGGACATAGAAGCTCTATGCCTCCATTTGTCTGTAATTCTTTACAGAGAGAAGTTAAGATCCTCTAAGAAATGTGGTTGTTGTCTCACTCTGGCTGCTTTTCTCAAAAAATCCTCTTGGATAATTCCTTAAGAATAAAACCATCCATCTTTTTGTTGGACTGAAATTTCCTTGGCCATGCTGTATTATCATCTCTATATATTTATGTCATATATATGGGATGATGTATATAATTATATATACATAGATATGCACACACACACACACACAGAGATATGGTTTGGCTGTGTCCCCACCCAAATCTCCTCTTGAATTCCCACATGTGGGAAGGACCTGGTGGGAGGTAATTGAATCACGGGGACAGGTGTTTCCCATGCTGTTCTCGTAGTAGTGAATAAGTCTCATGATATCTGATGGTTATCTAAGGGGGAGTTTTCCTGCACAAGCTCTTTCTTTGCCTTCTGCCATCCATGTAAGATGTGACTTGCTTCTCCTTGCCTTCTGCCATGATTGTGAGGCCTCTCCAGCCACATGGCACTGTAAGTCCATTAATCCTCTTTCTTGTATAAATTACCCACTCTTGGGTATGTCTTTATCAACAGTGTGAAAATGGACTAATATAGCAAATTGATACCAGTAGAGTGGGATGCTGCTGAAAACATACACAAAAATGTGAAAATGACTTTGGAACTGGGTAACAGGCAGATGTTGGAACACTTTGGAGGGCTCAGAAGAAGACAGGAAAATGTGGGAAAGTGTGGAACTCCCTAGAGACTTGTTGAATGGCTTTGACAAAAATGCTGATAATGCTATGGACAATGAAATCCAGGCTAAGTTGGTCTCAGATGGAGATGAAGAACTTTTTGAGTCCTAGAGCAAAGGTGACTCTTATTGTGTTTTAGCAAAGCAACCGGCGGCATTTTGCCCCTGCCCTAGAGATTTGTGGAACTTTGAACTTGAAAGAGATAATTTAGGGTATCTGGCAGAAGAAATTTATAAGTAGCAAAGCATTCAAGAGGTGACTTGGGTAATGTTAAAGGCATTCAGTTTTAAAAGGGAAACAGAGCATAGAAGTTCAGGAAATTTGTAGCCTGATAATGTGATAGAAAAGAAAATCCCATTTTCTGAGGAGAAATTCAAGCCAGCTGCAGAAATTTGCATAAGTAAAGAGGAGCCAAATGTTAATCACCAAGACAAAGGGAAAATGTCTCCAGGGCATGTCAGAGGTCTTCACAGCAGCCCCTCCCATCACAGGTTGGGAGGCCTAGAAAGAAAAGATGGTTTCATGGGCTGGGTCCAGGGCCCTCCTGCCCTGTGCAGCCTAGGGACTTGGTACCCTGCATTCTAGCCACTCCATCCATGGTTAAAAGGGGCCAATGTACAGCTTGGGCTGTTGCCTCAGACTGTGGAAGCCACAAGCCTTGGCAGCTTCCATGTGGTGTTGAGCCTGCAGGTGCACAGAAGTGAAGAATTGGGGTTTGGGAACCTCTGCCTAGATTTCAAAAGATGTATAGAAATGCCTGGATTCCTAGGCAGAAGTTTGCTGCAGGAGTGGGGCCCTCATGGAAAACCTCTGCTAGGGCAGTGCAGTAGGGAAATGTGGGGTCAGAGTCTCTACACAGAGTCCCTACTGGGTCACCACCTAGTGGAGCTGTGAGAAAGATGGCCACCGTCCTCCAGACCCCAGAATGGTAGATCACTGACAGCTTGCACAGTGTGCCTGGAAAAGCTGCAGACATTCAATACCAGCCCATGAAGGCAGCCGGGAGGGAGGCTGTACCCTGCAAAGCTACAGGGGCAGAGCTGCCCAAGACCATGGGAACCCACCTCTTACATTAGTGTGACCCAGATGTGAGACATGATGTCAAAGGAGATCATTTTGGAACTTTAAGATTTGACTGACCTGCTGGATTTTGGACTTGCATGGGGCCTGTAGCCCCATTGTTTGGCCAATTTGGAATGGCTGTATTTACCCAATGCCTGTACCCCCATTGTGTCTGGGCAGTAACTAACTTGGTTTTGATTTTACAGGCTCATAGGCAGAAGGGACTTACCTTGTTTCAGATGAGACTTTGAACTGTGGACTTTTGAGTTAATGCTGAAGTGAGTTAAGACTTTGTGGGACTGTTAGGAAGGCATGATTGGTTTTGAAATGTGAGGACATGAGATTTGGGAGGGGCCATGGTGGAATGATACGGTTTGGCTGCATCCCCACCCAAGTCTCATCTTGAATTTCCATGTGTTGTGGGAGGGACCTGGTAGGAGGTAATTGAATCATGGGGGCAAGTCTTCCCTATGCTGTTCTTTACCTATGCTGTTGCTGTTCTTATTCACTAAAGTCTCACAAGATCTGATGGTTTTAAAAAGGGGAATTTCTCTGCACAAGTTCTCTCTTCTCTTGTCTGCTGCCATGTGAGACGTCCTTTTACCTTCTGCCATAATTGTGAGGCCTCCCCAGCCATGTGGAAATATAAGTCCAATAATCTTCTTTCTTCTGTAAATTGCCCAGTTTGGGGTATGTCTTTATCAGCAGTGTGAAAATGGACTAATACACACACACACACACATACACACATACACAGTTTATGTCACTATTACACCTTATTGTAAATGAATAACTAGTCTTTTGGATCTATGTTTTTATCTTGTGATCCTGGTTAAGATGATTCACTTTGAGAAATGTATCTGTTCTGAGCCTATAAATAAAATCCAGCTTCTGATGCTGCAGGGCTATAGTTCAAACCATATGCCATGAGAAATTTACCCTGTGAGGCCTGTAGTCTTGTCCTTTTGATCCCTGGATAAACCCAGACACCACCCTCATAGTTGAAAAAGTGCCACTAAATTGCATTACATGTAGGGTTTTGCATTCTGCTTTTTCGTGTTCCATTACATCTTGAGCGTTTTCCTATGACATAATCACAGGAAAACCGTCTCTGAGAATGTAATTTTTAGTAGGTCTATAATATTCTAAGCTATAGATATGCCTTTATTTATTTGACTGGTAGTGTGACAAGTCCCCCACCAGGTTACTTGAGGGTATATATGTCTGCTGCCTGAACCCTGAAGGCTGGGCAGTGACTCACAGTCATGATGCTCAGCAGAGAACCAAACAAGTGTCCCTGAAAACCCAAATATCCTGGAGAGTATCTGAGAACCTACCAAGAAAAACAGTCTCATTGCTCAAACACAGCAGGCAAAGAGCCAGAAATTAGCTTAAAAGCAGTTCAGAGATGGGAGGTGGTGCGGATCTCTAGAGCTGCCCCGCCACCACCCAGGAGTGCCCTGTGCATAAGTCCTAATAAACTCAGCTACTCATTAAGCTGGACTTGTTCAAGTCATTGTTTGGTGTCTTCCTTCCTTCTCAGTTTAGAGGGGACATTAAAATCCCAAGTTTTTCTTGTAACAAACCAACTTCTGTTATTGGAAGTCTGCTTATTTCTAATTGTTTGCTGTTATTATACATAAAGATGCAATGAATAACCTTATAGGTAAAGCTTTTTATACACCTCTGCTTTTCTCATTCATACACTTCAAAGACTAGAAATATTAGATCAAATTGAATTAATTCTGTGGCCAACTGCAAATTGTCCCCAATATCCATTTTCCCCTTCTAAAGTAGTAGAGTTTTAGCTGGGTCTATAGCTACATCGTTAATAATATTTCTATATAGCCAGCCTGGCAACTAGATGTGCCTGTGTGACTGAAGTCTGGTTAGTGAGATGTGAGTGTAATGATGTGGGCCCATTAAAGAATTATGCTTTGCCAGGCACGGTGGCTCATGCCTGTTTTCCCAGCACTTTGGGAGGCCGAGGTGGGAGAATCACGAGGTCAGGAGTTCAAGACCAGCCTAACCAACACGGTGAAACTCCATCTCTACTAACAATACAAAAATTAGTCCGGTGTGATGGTGCACACCTATAATCTCAGCTATTCAGGAGGCTAAGGCAGGAGAATCACTTGAACCCAGGAGGCGAGGTTGCAGTGAACAGAGATCGTGCCACTGCACTCCAGCCTGGGCGACAGAGCGAGACTGTCTCAAAAAACAAAAACAAACAAACAAACAGAAAGAATTATCCTTCAATTGCCCGTCATTGTTTTTTCCCCAGCTCTTTACTGGTGAGAAGATAGCAAAAGCTGAAGCAGACACAGAACCCACAAGTGGAAAATATAGCAGGGCTGGCTACATAATTTGTGGGGCTCAGTGCAAAATGGAAATATAAGCCCTCTTGTTCAAAAAAGAGGGGGAAGTGCCATTAAAGGTAATAAAATACAAAGTTTATCTTTCTTCCAAGCTCTTTTCATTTCTTACCAGATTTTGTTACTTTTAATGTCGTTTTAAGTAAAGGAAGCTAAAAGTTTGAATCAGTATAAATTTTCATTTTTATATTGTGCCACACCCATTTTAAATGCAGATATAAGAACATTTAACTCATGTAGAATCACAAAAATTACAATTTGTATTTTGTGGTTCATACATGAATATGTAGTTCATTCTTACCAGAAGAATAGGAACAATGCACACACAAAAAAATCAACTGTTTCTATTTCACTGCTTGATAAAATACATTCTATCAACATTCTCTGTCTTCCACCTACTGATGAGTAAGGAAGGACTGACAGGAAAAGGAACTACAGGTTACCCTATTGTTCTCTTTCTGTGTCATATTTTCAAAGAAGTGGCTGGCTGATACAGGCAAGTAGCACAAGTAATAAAGGATGTGATGGGGTTTCTTGGTTGTTCATGTTTTTTTACAATGCCATTGCTTTCTTTCTGGAACAGAAGCAAGTCTAGTTTGAATGGAAAGCTTGGCCTTTTGGGATCTGTCATACTCTCTCCCAGACCCTTCTTTAGTCATAGACATAACACACTTAACTTGTACTCACTTGGAGTCTCCCTAAACTCCCATGCATCGTGGATCCACTGGGATTCTGTGGTCAGAGAGCATTGCCGTTACTACATTCAAATATGGTGGCACGACATGATATACCTACTGTGAATGACAGGTGTCACACAAAGGAAGGACAGATGCACCTACTGTGTATTCCTCTGTTTATGTTCATGCTTCATTGTCCCATTGGATTTGACTTACAAAATACAAATTCAAAGATGAAATTATGAAGAATTTCAAGATGGCAGCAGCAGAGCATCAAGCTACACATCAGACCCTTCTGATTGTAGGGCTCTGTGTGACTGCACAAGAGAAACCCTCATAAAGTCAGCTCTGGATGGCGGAAGCCCTGGACTGCCTGTCTACTGGATATTAAATTAGATTGAAATAAATTTTGACCTAGTTTAAGCTGTGGTATTTTGGGGTCCCTTTTATATACTTTGTATCCTGACTAACGAAAACACTTTTAGTTCTCAAAACGTACTGCCAATTGTATAACAAAGAGAGTATGTCCCCATGTTTAGTTAACACCCCCATGAGCAGTATGTTCATGTTTGTTTCCCTCCTGCTCTTCCTATTGTCTCTATTTTGATATTTCAACAGCATGTCCAATTCAAAATGCCCCAAACCAAACTCATCTCCCCTCTAATATCAAACACAGACACAAACCCAACTAATATTTATTTAGCTTTTAACATGTACCTAGCATTTTGCAGGCTTATTTCATTTATTAGGTATCATCATTCATTGTGGCCGTTTTCCAGATGAGGAAATGGAAGCTTATGCAACTTACTGAAATGAGATATGATTTCAGTATTTATAGCTCCAAAGCCTATGAGCATAATCACTTCTCTCTCCTTTTCTATTATTGCAAGAAAATTCCTAAAACAATGCTGGTGTGATTCGGAAAAGAAATGTTTTTCTTTACATGTTGCAGTAAATCAATGTCTACAATAAATTCAGAATTCTAGTATCCTGTCAGATCACTCTGTTCCTATCATTTCTACCATTGCCAGCACATCCTGAAAACTAGTGTGTTCACCTGGGAGAGTTTGCTCAGGGAAGCAGTGGGTTTTTTTAATCCCCCTAGTGACCTCTTGTGGCTGATGAATACCCTGCTGAGACCCTGCCTCTGGAATATATACCTGGTGTGCTGCTTCTTCTTCTTTTTTTTTAAATTATACTTTAAGTTCTAGGGTACATATGCACAACATGCAGGTTTGTTACGTATGTATATTTGTGCCATGTTGGTGTGCTGCACCCATCAACTCATCAGCACCCATCAACTCATCATTTACATCAGGTATAAATCCCAATGCAATCCCTCCCCCTCCCCCCTCCCCATGATAGGCCCCGATATGTGATGTTCCCCTTCCAGAGTCCAAGTGATCTCATTGTTCAATTCCCACCTATGAGTGAGAACATGCGGTGTTTGGTTTTCTGTTCTTGCAATAGTTTGCTGAGAATGATGGTTTCCAGCTGCATCCATGTCCCTACAAAGGACACAGACTCATCCTTTTTTATGGTGTGCTGCTTCTTGTTCACCCCTCCCTCGGCTACAGAAAAAGGGCTCCAAGGAAATCAGGGTTAGGAAATGGGTCGTCCCTGGTTTCAAACAAAGGGCATAATTCTAATATGTGTCCAAAATAACCCCAGAAAATATGTAAGAGAGTTGGGTTTTCTGTTTCCTGGACTTGCCTTTCACATCTTTTTTTTTTCTTCCTTGCATCCCATCTCATTTTTCTTAATTTATTGGTGAGGAGAAAATGTTGTAATAACCTGCAAATCAGATTAGATAAATAATGATGCTATAACAAGCCTGGTGGCTTCATAGTATACACAAAGGGTGTTTACTGAAGTAGTGATTTTAACAGAAAATCTATCTATCATCTATCTATATATCTGGAGGAGATTTTAAGTGATTGTATTACCTTTATACAGTGAAATACTATAAAGTCATTAAAGTGTACATATGAGTACACGCTACAGACATACACACACATACAGGTGAGAAGAAGGGTGCAGGTAAAGAAACTAAGTTACAAAACCACATGTATGTTATCCCTGTTTTGTAACACCGGATGTATGCTTCTATGCAAAGAGAAGAGAAATTACCAAAATATTAACTATGGTGGTCATCATCTCAAGAGTGGTGGAATTACATTTCTTTTTTTTTTTTTGGAGACTGAGTCTTGCAAGCTCTATCGCCCAGGCTGGAATGCAGTGGCATGATCTTGGCTCACTGCAACCTCTGTCTCCTGGGTTCAAGCAATTCTCCTGCCTCAGCCTCCTGAGCAGCTGGGATTACAGACGCGCACTACCACGCCCAGCCAATTTTTGTATTTTTAAGTAGAGACAGGGTTTTACGATGTTGGCCAGGCTGGTCTTGAACTCCTGACCTCAAGTGATCCACTGGCCTCGGCCTCCCAAAGTGCTGGAATTACAGGCATGAGCCACCGTGCCTGGCCAAGGAATTACAGATTTAAAACAAATTATTTACAGTTTTCTGTATTGCAGTGGTGGTTCTCAACTTAGTACATTAACAACATATGAAAAATCTGAATGCTTAGCCCACTCTAGACAAATTAAGTCAGAACTATTGGAAGTGAACCCAGGTTCTAGTAATTTTTAAAATTACCCAGATGATTCAATGTGCAATCAAGCTTGAGAATGAGTATATTGTTTGAATGCTTTACAATCAGTGATCGTTTTATAAAAGCAGGAAGAAGGGAGAGCCAGAAGAAGTTATCTTTATTTCGCTAATTTATGTGCAGTGTGCCTGTGCGTATAGTGTGTATGCAGTGTGCATGGGTGGCTGCTGCAGACAAACTAAAGCTAAAGCTGGTAAAAATCCAAAGGAACACAGTAAAGTCACCTAGTCGATCATGAAATCTGGTCAGAAAAACCTGGCTTTGTTTCTTTGTTCTAATACTTCCTGGCTATGTGACCTTAAGCAGCTCACTTCACCTGTTTGAGTATCAGTTTTCTTTCCTAGTAAGGGCAAAAGGGAAATTCTATTCCCATAGAATTGTAGGATTCAGTGTCATATTGCATGAACAAGGGCTATGTAAGTTGCTAGTTATAATATGTGATGGAGTAAAGAAGTAGAAAAGACAGCAGGAGAAATAACTGAGCACTGAAAGATAAAATATTAACATTCTAGGAATGTTAATATTTTTTGTTTCTCATGAATGCTTTTATTTCCCTAACAAACACAGTTGCTGAGGGCCCGCTTTGCACCAGACACCATTTTAAGAGATAGACGAGAAAACCTAATGACAGTCTGATTGCCGTCAAGAGGTTCACATGTGTAAGGGAATGATGAGCTGCAACAAATAACACACTGCAGTAAGTGCTGTAAAGACGTGTTCCCAAGGCAGTAAGAGGGGCGCCAGTGCCTCTTCCAGAGAAGGGGAGGCAAGACTTGTGAAGCCTACAGAGAGCTCAGATCGGGAAATACTGGCTACATACTTCGTCCTCTAGGGGGAGCTCAAGGCTTTCTCCTTTGATAGCTCAGTAAAGTCAGTACTTCAGTGAGAAGGGTGTAGATACAGATGTAGAATCGGGTTAGGATAAATGCTTCAATGCCACTTGGTCTTGGAGTTCTCTCTTTTTAGGTATGTCTTTTCTATTGAATGGCTTCTTCCTTTGCTCCCGTGAAGCTGGTGCTATGGAAAGACATTGGGTTATCCCTCCCAGTTAAAAACTTTGCTCTCACCACTTAGAGGACTAAGGAAGAACCAGAGTGAAGGAAGCCCCATGGGCAGGAAGAGGACTCATTTAGGCTCAAGACATTCCGTCCAGCCTAGCTCACAAGGATAGATGAGATCATGATTCGGGACCATAACTTGTCACTTGTGCACATACTCTTAACGGTGGCATTTTTCAAGGTATTGAAAGGAGGTGGCAGGATAGGATTAAGAAATTTGACCCAGACAGGCTTATCATACTCACTACAACCAACAGATGGTTCTAGATTTTTTTTCATTGATGTTTCATGACTATGTGCTCTCGATTTGAAGTTTCGAGGTCCTCTTGAAGTTTGTTTTTTGTTTTTTTAGACAAAGTCTTGCTCTGTCACCCAGTGCAGTGGTGTGATCATGGCTCACTGCAGCCTCTTACTCCTGGGCTCAAGCGATCCTCCCACTTCAGCCTCCCAAAGCATTGGGATTACAAACATGATCCACACACCTGGCTCAAAGTCCTCTTGAATCTGGCAAAAACTCTTGATTTGGAATTTTCTAAAATTTCTCTTGTTGTAGCAACTGTATTTCATGGGAAGATATTTCTCTGATAGATTGATGCTCTTCTTTTTTATCTCTCTGTATCACCTATAAATGCTCCCATTTGCACACTCTTAAAGAAGTAAGCTTAGGATAGTTTCTGATTGCCTCGCATGGAAAGTTAAAATGTAATCTCTCAGAGTTTTTGTGATGTCTAAATGAAAGATATATAGACAATTTTGATTTTTAAGTTGTTTTTCTTTGCTACTTTGGGCATCAAACTGGGGATAGTGTGGAAACCACCAGTTCCTGAGGTACTTGTGGCTAGGAAATTCACTTGTATACTAAAGAGCTTCATTTTTTGTTTGCTGTGTAATTAGAAAGTAGGTGGGTCTATGCCTTTATTCTTTGCATAGCAAGGTTTGCCTTGTTAGATACCAGCCAAGGTAGCACCCCGGATATTTGCCAATCATATTTATCCTTGTTGAAGGCAAGTTGGCAGTAAATAACACTGAAGGATCCTGCTTGGTATGACTTCCAGTATCAAGTAAACTGTTCCAGAGTTGTTGGGGGGATCCAGATATACCCCGAGATCATCTCTTGCTTCACCCTCATCTCTGACCCTAGCCTCTGAGTAAACAGGTGAGTTCTGCTAGGGTCCACTTTTATCAATCTAAGATTCTATAAATGAGGAATTTTGTAAAATACTGTCTTTTTTAACTGAAGATGCCTTCAATTATAAAAGACACAGCATATCCCTTTCCTTAACAGCTTTTCAGGGGAAAAAAGCAAAATAAATAAGAGTATACTTATTATGAGATGCACGTCAATTTCAAAAATGTTGAAATGCTAGGTAACTTTTTGGTTAGCTGTTCCTTCTTGTGACTGTGTTGTAATAGATAGAACTGGCCATTTTTTCAAACTAATCCCATCTGTATTGCATCCTGCAAAAATTCCCGTCTTGTAGCACGTGACTGATCCTTTTCATTGATTTCCAGCACAGTATAGTGTTCTTTGTACTTTTATCTTTTGTGGTCAATAGAGGGAATCTAATCGTTTGCAGTAGAGGAGATTAGATAAGACTGCTGATGTCAATATTGTGCTCAGAAGATGTTTCTTCTGAATCTCAGTGGGGGCTTCAGAAACTTGTCACCTCTCCAATAACTTCCCATCACACTGAGAATAAAATGCCAGCTCCTAACTGTGACCTAAAAGAGCTTCCTTCTCCCACTTCATCTCTGACCACTCCCTCTTTCTCTTTGTACCCCAGCCATACTGACCTTATTGCTCCTTAAACAGGCCAAGCTATGTCCACCTCAGGAACTTATGCTACTTGCTGTGCTTTCTGCCTGGAATGCTACACTCCAGATTTTTACATAGTTTACTCATTCATATCCCTGACTAAATGCCATTTCACAGAAGTCTCTATAACACCTTATCAGAAATAACACACACAACTTCTACATCCTTAAGCAGCTTTGCTTTTCCTTAGAGCACTTATCACAATCTGAAATCATATTGTGTTTTTTGTTTTGGTTTTGTTTGAGATGGAGTCTCACTCTGTCGCCCACACTGGAGAACAATGGCACGATCTCAGATCACTGCAATCTCCACCTCCTGGGTTCAACTGATTCTCCTGCCTCAGCCTCTCAAGTAGCTGGGATTACAGGTGGGCGCCGCCGTGCCCAGCTAATTTTTGTATTTTTAGTACAGACAGGGTTTCACCGTGTTGGACAGGCTGGTCTCGAACTCCTGACCTCAGGTGATCCACCTGCCTCTGCCTTCCAAAGTGCTGGGATTATAGGCATGAGCCACCATGCCCAACACATGTTGTGTTTTGGCTGTTTACTTTTTAAATATTTGTTTTCTTGTTAGAATGTAAGTTCTATGGGGTCAGGGACTCCATCTGTCTTCTTACTCTGTCCCCAGACTCTAGAATAGTGCCAGGTGCCCAATAAGTTTTTGTTGATTGAATAAATAAATGAAGGAAAATTAGCTTAAATTTTTAAGGGTTAAGCGGGATTTTGGTTATAACCTCACCATCTACAAAGCCTGGAAACAGAAACAAAACAAAACAAACCAAAACTAGTGTTGAACACATTGTTTAGGGTTGTAGTGTATTGCTTCTTCTTTAAAGGAAGGAGATGGTGCCTGAGACTAGCCCAGGTGCTGAGACCACAACTCAGGCAATTTAAGTTTATGAAGGCCAATCCCACCCACCCCTTTCCAAAACTCTAGGACTACTTGCTGGAATGTGTGTTCTAAAACCATACTTCAGAACATTTTTGAAATTGACGTGCATCTCATAATAAGTATACTCTTATTTATTTTGCTTTTTTCCCCTGAAAAGCTGTTAAGGAAAGGGATATGCTGTGTCTTTTATAATTGAAGGCATCTTCAGTTAAAAAAGACAGTATTTTACAAAATTCCTCATTTATGGAATCTTAGATTGATAAAAGGTTACAGCTAGCGGGCATTAAAGATCCAGTGAATTTTAAAGACTCCATTTTTTTTTTCTTACCCTGGTCTTTTTGGAAAGAAATCTTTAGAGAAACTATAAACAAACCAGTGGATAAAACACAGTGGGGTGATAGGTGACTCAGCACGCTCACCCCTCCTCTACGCTGACCTACACTTTCAAGGGAGCTTCCGGAGAGTAATTTAAAACTTAATGGAAAGATACAAGCCGGTTCCTTCATCTTTGGCTGGTGCAAAAACCACTGTTAAAAGTCTTTTATTGCTGGATGCAGTGGCTCACGTCAGTAACCCAGTACTTTGGGAGGCCGAGGTGGGCGGATCATGAGGTCAGGAAATCAACACCATCCTGGCTAACACAGTGAAACCCCGTGTCTACTAAAAATACAAAAAAAAAAAAAGAATTAACTGGGCATGCTGGCGGCGCCCGTAGTCCCAGCTAGTCGGGAGGCTGAGGCAGGAGAATGGTGTGAACCACAGAGGCGGAGCTTGCAGTGAGCGAGATCGCGCCACTGCACTCCAGCCTGGGTGACAGAGCCAGACTCCGTCTCAAAAAAAAAAAAAAGTCTTTTATTAAACAACAACTTTATGAGATATAATTGACATAATAAAGTGCGTATATGTAAAGCATAACATTTGGTAAGTTTCAACATGTGTATACACTCACGCAGCCATCACTGCGATCAAGACATTGAACATATTCATCATCTCTAAAAGTTTTTTTATACACCTTTGTAAATTCTTCCTCCCTACCTCACCTCACCTCATTCCCATCTCCAGGCAACCCTTATTTGCTTCATGTCACTATAATGATTAGTTTGCATTTTCTACAATTTTACATGAATGACATTATACACACTTTTTTTTTTGATCTGGCTTCTTTCAATCAGCATAATTATTTTGAGATTTATCCATATTGCTGCACATATCAATAGTTTTCATTGCTGAGTAGTATTCCATGGTATGGATACTCTCAATCTGTTTCTCCATTTGCTGCAGATGGACATTTGAATGGTTTCCAGTTATGGGCTATTACAAATGAAGCTCTGTGAATATTCCTGTACGAGTCTTAATATGGACACATGTTTTCTTTATTGTTTTTGTGTAAGTACCTAGCAGTTGAATGGCTGGATCTGATCAAATGGTAGTGTATGTTTAACTTTTCAAGGAACTGCCTACTTGTCTATCAAAGTGGCTGTACTGTACGATAGTTTCAGTGGCTACATAACCTCACCAACACTCAGTATGTTCAGTTTCCTAAAAGTTTAGCCATTCTAATGAATGTGTGGTAGTATCTCATTATGGCTTTAATTTTCATTTCCCTTATGACTAATAACGTTAAGCATCCTTTAATGTACTTATTTGCCATTGTTACTGAGCGAAAGAGGCTCATTTCCCAATGTGTTAGAAGCCAATGCTATGATACTGGGTTTTTGAGAAAAGAATAACTTTTTTTTTTTGAGGCAGAGTTTTGCTCTTATAACCCAGGCTGGAGTGCAATGGCACGATCTCGGCTCACTGCAACCTCTGCCTCCCGGGTTCAAGCGATTCGCCTGCCTCAGCCTCCCTAGTGGCTGGGATTACAAGCACCCACTACCATGGCCAGCTAATTTTTTGCATTTTTAGTAGAGACGGGGTTTCACTATATTGGCCAGGCTGGTCTCAAACTCCTAGCTTCAGGTGATCCACCCGCCTCAGTCTCTCAAAGTACAGGGATTACAGGTGTGAGCCACCATGCCTGGCTAAGAATAACTTTTGATTGCAGGTCTACCAACAAGGAGACAGGAGTCCAGCTCAAATCTATCGCCACATGCTGGCTATAAGGCAATACTTTTATTAAGGTTTAGGGGATGGGTTCTGGGATTTACCCGATTGGTAGAAGGAAAGGGGAGGTCTGGAAAGTCCTGTGTCATGCACGGTTATCTCTTCATGCTACCTCATGGAATACATGTGCAAATTTGGGGCAAGTTAGTACGAAACATGCAGTGGAAATTCAGGCTGTGATGTCAGCAAGCTTGTTGTGCACAGACTCCAGTTGGCCATAATGATTCCAACTGATTTCAGCCAGGTGTTATCCTACAAGCAGTGAGAGTTTCCATGTTTCAGCAAGTTGTTCTGTTGTTCTTTTTCTTATCTGCCATCCTGAAAACTGAAGAATTTCTGTGTCATTTCTTTCTTTAATTGTTGGGGCACTGTTCCACAATCTTCTCTGGTGGCATGTTTGTAATCACTACTTATGTTTTTTAATTGCCCCCATTTTTGTTTTCGTTTTCAAGATTCTGCAGTAATGACAATATTTTTGAAGCACTGTCTACACTATTTGTCTATTCTGAAATTTTGTTGACAGAACTACTAAATAAATAGTACTGTTAATGGGAAACAAAGTAGAACTGTGTTAATCTAACAGAACTATCACAATAGGTTGATATTTATGGCACAGACAGAGACTATTTACACTTATTCGGGCTGGCAGAAGTGACAGTGAATGGGGGAAATGATGGCATATAATTGGGAGGCAATGGGAGATAGTGAAAGAAGCCAGAAAGGGGAATATTGATTTTTGCCCCATCCAAAGTCTCCCCTCCCACACTGTCTATATCATACCATAGTCTTTCCCTGTCTCCCCAATTTTTTCATTAATATGGATTTTTAAAAATTTTATGGCAAATATGTTAAGGAGATGAAGACTAGCTCAGCAGCAGAATCTAGCAATTGGCTCTTCATTGTGATAAGCTTGCCAAGAATTTTTAATAGTGGGCCACATGACCAGAAATCCATGTGTTGGCAAAAGAAAGTTTATATTGATTTCAGTATTAGTGCATAGCAAGTTTTATATTAAAAATAAGAAGAACTTTATACAAAAGTGTGGTTATAAACCTTGAGTTTGAACTTGTCTCTCTAGGAAGCACGTAGTAGAGTGAGGACACTGACCTCGATTGGGGACAAAACTGTCATTTTGTCATGGAGTAGAATGAATGTGATCCTGGGGAAAGGACTGAAGGGCTTGGGCAAAGGAGAAGTGAAGATTACGTTCAAGATGTATAAGAAGAGCAGAAGCCAGCTCTCCTCCCATTTCCACTTTGGTCTGGAGAGGAAGAGGCGTTTCTGCCACCCCCGTCCCCTCTGTCTTCCTTACTTTTTAGCTTCTTCCAGAGTGAGGAGGAATTACTCAAGTACTCAAAGCACAAGGCAATTACCAAACCACATTCCATTAGAGAGCAGGGTCTTTAAGCTGATGTTCCCTTAAGCTGATGCCCCAATAAGGGGCAATTACAGGCCCCTATTGCAAAACACTGGGAAAGGACATGGCCGTTCTCTGTCCTGTGCGTATGTACTATGTGCATAAATTGTATCTGGTCTGTTCCAGACCTTTTCATCACCCAGGGTGGAAGTGATGGAAAACTTCCTTAGGTTTGCAAACTTACATGGTATAATTGGATTTGGTTTAACAAAGATCTCTGCCCTGGGAGAGAAGTGGGCGCTTAGTTAATAAAAAGGTATTTTATTTTTTATTTGGTATTATTCTCATGTGGATATTCCTTAATTAGAAATCCCTGAATGGTAGGATTTCAGCTCCTAAACTGAACCCCTGACACTAACATAATTAATGTTAAACAAAATTTCTATCCAAAGGGAGCCCCAAAAAGAGGCAAAAATTGTATCTAAGCCAGAAGGACTACAACTAGGCTCAAGGTAACAGGACAAGTTCATAGGGTAGATAGTGAAACCAGGTTCCCTTTGTTGCATCATCTATGGATAGAGAGGACTATCATTTATCCATTCACCCACTCATCAACCAATCGCTCCTTTCATCCATTCAGTCGTTAACACATTTCTGAATTCCAAGCACTGGTCTGACTTCATAATACAGTAATAAACAAGTTGGTTATTGTTTGAAGGAGGATGGAAAAAAATGGGAAAAGAGGGTGTATGTAAATTTGTCATGAAATATATATATATATATATATATGAGTCAGAAGGAATGGCTCATGGCTCATACATATATATAATATATAATGACTCATATATAAAATCTCACACACACACACACGCACACACACACACACTCGAGTCAGAGAGAATGGGAAAGATGGCATAGCATTTTCTTCCACCCTTGACCTATGTTGAAGCCTACGATAGAGTGTACTCATGAGAAAGTTTTTGAGATTCTGAACATAAGCCGTACTGATTGCAAGATCAAGTGACAAAACAAAGCAACAGTTAGAAAGAGGGTCATTGTTTCCACTTTCCCCCAGGACCAAGTACTGACCTGTAAAGTAGATATCACTAGTATTCACCAAAATCTGTTCTCCTCCCTTTTCATATACATGAACCTCTCTGCACATTTTAGCCCTCTTGCAGTTAAAGTAGAGCTGTATTGATTAGTTCCAGCATTTGCAGCCTGAAGCAAAGAGCTAGTGAGTAACCAAGATTAAGTTATCAATTTAAACCTGCTTAGTTGACCAGGGAGGCTTCATGGAAAACAGCTGCCCTAAAGAGTTGCCCAGATCTCAATTAGATTTTGTGTCAGCGAGAAACAAACTTTTGTCATGGCAAGCCACTGAGAAGACACTGGGTCTTGCTGCACCAGTCTACCCTAGCCTGGAGAACTGATATTTGGGGAAGCATTAAAAAATAGTACCCCTGGCACAGGCACTGGTGGTTTCAAAATAGCTACTATAAGCGAGGGTAAAAGGCCTTTCCAGTTACTTTGCAAGGCAGTGTGGAGCCAGAACTGGAAAGGAAAGATAAAGTAGATGCTCTGTGATGATTGTAGCTAGCAGACTTCTTTGTGAGTACATACATGTAAGGTACCTTTTTGCAGACTCCCAGAAATATTTAGTAGGACTTTTGGGGCTTGAGAAAGAGTGTTACCAACAAAGGAAACTCTGCATAATTTAATCTTAACATGACTGCTTACATCCAAAGACTGGTGACACATGATGTCTTTAGGTGCTAACTGAGCTGTGGGATCTGTTAGGCAGA
This sequence comes from Rhinopithecus bieti, assembly GCF_001698545.2. Taxonomy (NCBI): domain Eukaryota; kingdom Metazoa; phylum Chordata; class Mammalia; order Primates; family Cercopithecidae; genus Rhinopithecus; species Rhinopithecus bieti. Next base: position 3,302,036 of record NW_016807975.1, on the reverse strand, counting down.
GGTCACAATTCTGTTTCTGGTTGGTAGGAATGACTTTAGTTCCTATCTTCATTCTTACTCCTTTCTTGAAGAGTAAAGTGTCACCCATTGCTCAAATCTCTAGGAATTTCAGGATCTCCTGGGATTCATGTCAGACTCCTCTATATCTTTTCTGGGATACTGTGTTTTTTTGGAGAACATAATTTAATTTCATTATCATAGTTTTTTTTTCTTGAAACTGAATACAGACAGGAAAATACTTTCTGACACAGATGTATTAATATTTGCATGACAAAAAGAGCTTCAGAAATTTACAGCATGGTTTATACTATACATCAAAATCCATATGACTACTTTCTGAAATTGTGAATTTATTTTCAAAAAAATAAAAAGCTCTTCATGGGTCCCAAATCAACAATTCAAGACAATTCCACAATAGATTGAAAATAAGCACAAGCTTCCATTGCCATCTGGTCAATCCCATGTCCAATTTGAATTTGATTATCTGTACTTCCTTGAAAGTAGCAACAATGATCTTATTGTTTCCATGATGTTTCATGTTCAGTTGTTCAGATGTCCTATCATATGAGAAAGAAAATGCAATCTTATGGGCCACCAGGAATCTAAGAAGCTATGCCTCTCAAAGCGCTTTGATATCTTCAATTAATCTTGTAGCAGCTAGAATATGTTTTCAATAATGTGCCTAACTTAACCATATGACCATATTAAAATAAATTTCCATGTTACTTCAATTTCTAAATAAAATGGCATGAGCAGAAAGGATATTAAAAGTCTTGATCACTTCCCCCAGCAACAGGGCAGTTACTGTTCACATTTTACCAAAGAGCTATCCATGTGCCTCTTCTTCCTGGCCAGAAAAAAGCCCCATCTTGTTTAGGTGGTGGGTAGGGAGCCACTGAGATCATAGAAGATGGGCCCCTATCCAAGCCCCAAGGGAATGAATTGCAGCTGGGCTTGTCCTGTTTTCCTTTGCCTGTGATTGGTCTAGGAGTGAGCATGTGGCCTATTTCTGGCCCTACGAAGCAAAAGGAGAGGTCTGCTGGGAGAATTCCTGAAATTGCTCTTCCTGGAAGGAGGAAAATAAACAAAACAGCCACCAAGGGACTTTACAAGAGGAAGCTTTTTATCGCAGCCCCTTCCTACTGTCATTGAATGCAGCTCTGTGAGGACATGATATTTGAAGCTGCAGAAGCTAAGGTGGCAAAAGATGGCAGAACAGAAGAGCAGACAGAATCTGAGTCCTAGATGACATCACTGCACTGCTGCAACTGCCTTCTCCAGACCTCTTGCCAGGTGAGAAAATTAAATGTCATTATTGCTTAAGCCCCTGGGAGACTAGATTCTGTTACTTGCCAGTGAATGCATCCTAATGCTGCGACCATCTCTTGCACTGAAATCAACTTGCAAAATTTACAGCACAAACTCTGCCCATGTATGAAGAGAATGTAAAAAAGCATTCCAGCATCTCTTTTGAGAAAATAAATGGATAATACCATTTTTTCTTTTCATTTGAGTTGTCCTATCTTTGGCAAGTGAAAGCTGAAAAGCAGAATTTTCACATATAAATCAAATTTCTCCATTTCCCTCCTGGCATGGGATAAGAAACTCTTAGCTCATACATGCTTTCTAATTAGTTGAGAATTGGATTTCAAGCCCTACTCTTACTGTTCGGTTTATTCTGCTTAGTTCATTCAGATGAGAGAATCCTTGAAGGTAAAGTTTAGGGTGTTTAGGGTAGTCAGACGGTTATGAACAATGATTGTGAATGATGACATATTCCAGCATTTTGGAGCAGCAACTTAGTCAGCTATCCTCAGAGCCAGTCTGAGGACTCTGGCCAATACCAGTGTGGGTTGTCTAAACAAATTAATTTTTAAAAGTAAGGAATGTGTCTTTTCAGGTCTGTGGGTCCCTATGGAAACACTGACAAGAACAGGTGGAAGAAATATGTGGTCATCGGTTAAAAACCCTGCAGGGTTCAAAGAAGGGCACTCTTACATCATGTGATGGGTGAGCTGTAGTCATTCGGTGAGGGGAACTCCAGAAGACTGGATCCAGCTCGCAACCAGCTACAGTGAAGTTATGATATGAGAAGCACTGACTTGGCACAAGACTTGGGAAAGGCAATGAGGCAGCAGGCAAGCTTTACGGGATGACACTTACCTTGAGGGAGCAAGGACAAGTTGTGACCTTCCCAGTCCTCTCTCCATTTGCAGATCAGCAAGCTTCTGTCAGCAAGGAGGGGTGGACAATGAAACTCTTTGGGTTCAGCTTGATTGTTTTTTGAGACAGGTGTTGCAAGGGACTGCCAAAAAGGTAAGTCATCTTTGGACAAGCCAAGTGCTTTGGGAGACAATCGTTTCTGAAAATAAGTGTTTGTGTCAAACATTCTCTTTGTCGGTAGGAGACTTTTTTGTTGGATCATGTTGTCCTCAGAAAAGAGGTTGCAGAGAAGATAAGGGAGTTGGGATGACTTACAGTCTCAGTGCTTTGGGGCAATTTATAGACAGCACCGTGTGATCCTGCCATCTCAGGACTTACCCCATGTTGCTAACTCCCTCACTGGGGCCAAGGTTCTGAAAGGAAGAAGGCATGTCTTATTCACTCACCTTTGAGTCTCCAGCACTGAGCACAGCACCTGTCACTCAGTAGGCACTCAATAAATGTAAATTGATATGAAACATGACACAAGGTGCCTTTCACAGAACAAAAATTAATTTGTCCTAAAGGCCTCCTGGGATACAATTTTGAATTTTAGTATGTGTCTACGTTGGGGTTAAGGTTAACGTTTAAGTGTGACAAGAAGGGGTTAGTTTGGCTGAAATAGTTCTTCCTGTGGTGTTAACTGGTAAAATGAAATATAATGTTATTCTAATCTCTTCCAAGCCTTTCCTGATTCAAACATGGAAATGTGTTTCTGCAGATTGCGGCATTTCAGCTAAAAGTTCAACAAGATTAAAAAGGAGAAAGCTTGAGTCATTTGAGTGAATATCGCAAACAGGATTTAGGTATTCATTAAGATAAGGATAAACTGCTAAATTTAGGTTTACTCATGATTAATTTGTTTGATGTATTTCCTTGCAGAATAATACATGAACTAGATTTTGAATGTGATACAGACACACACCATTTTTTACATACATAGCTTTTAAAATTTAGATGTATTCTATGTGTACAATCCAGAAAGGAGATGAAAGCCTGCCTCCTCTTTTATAAACTTATTTGGAGGGGGAGCTAAATGGAAGCCAAACTTTTGCTGAACTCCAGTTGGAAATGGATTCTGGATACACTGGGGCTGGAGAAAGTTAGGGTTGAGAAGGACAAGAGGCATTGCACAAACACATTCCTGGAAATGAATCTACACAGACTGGTTGACTTGAAAACTGGTTAACCAGAAATTTTGCCCTGCTTGGGGTAAAGCTAGAAACATTGAATCCCAAAATCTGTGAATAACATGCCTAATAGGAAAACTGAAAATTCTGTGTATTTCTTTTCCAAAATTAAATGGCAGCCAATGTTTGCAGGTAAAAAAACAAAACAAACAAACAAACAAAAAACCACAATGGGGAATTAGATTACAGCTGTTTGCTTAAAAATTGTTAACTGATTTTGTTGTTTGTTTAACGGAAACATTTGCATTGTGCATTCTTGTTATTTGAAGAAAAATGGTGAGAATATCACAGTGCAAATGCAGAATACAAGTTTGATAGAACTAATCTAATTTACCTTAGATACACTCCTCATCCGGGAGAATTTATTTAACTGGTAATTTAATTTAGGTGGAGAGGCACTTTAATTGGAGTTGATTACTGTGGGATTTTTATACACTGTACGATGCACTGTTGAGTTACAGCACCACATGATGTAAAGTTGGGTAATTTTAAGTCACTGGATATTTTTATCCCAACTATAATAGAATTTGCTGAAAAATGCTTATTAACTGAAACTGTTTTCTAGGTTGGATACTATTTGGAAAATCTTTGGGACTATGTCAAAGATGATTGGAAATTTAATAGAGCTAGCAGACCAAAAAACAAAACAAAACAAAACAAAAAGACTGAATTTATTAGGACTGCAGTGGTGAAGTGCTGCCACTTCAGGACACCCCACTGCCTGAATCACAGCAGTGTTGCGAATCATCACTCTGCAGTGAATGGGAATTTTTGGTTTAGAGTTTAACAGATTTTCCTGGTCTTTCTCCTAGCGACCGACACAGAAATATGAAAGAATAAAATGATTTCAAAAAAAGCACCTACGTTAACCATTTGGGGGTGAAAATGATGAAAATGTAAAGGCAAATGATGAATTTATCAGAGAATGAAGGAACAGATAGCATATGTATGTAGGAACACAGTAGCTTTAAAATATCAGAAAGACGAGGAAAAGGACAGAGATGCCAAGTGAAGCAGAGGGTTTCTACATTTGTCATCGGCTCTTGCATGTCCCACGTTCCCTTATGTAATAGATCTTTAATGGGTGCCCTACTGTCACAGAACCTTTGTAAGACCAGCCTATGCAGAATGCAAAGGAACTAAATAATGGACAGTTAATGTTCTGGCAAAGCAATTTATTATCTTGCTAGGAGCTGGTTTCTCATTGCATTTAGAATAAACTTTAAACAGCTATATCACCTTCCAGGCCTGATATGATCTGGCCCCTGCAAACTTACCTTCATGTCTTCCCACTCCCATCCTCCTTCTTCAAGCTCTAGCTACACTGGCTTTCTTTCATCCTTGGACTTTTAACACTGATTCTTTCTGCAAGGCCTTTGCACTGCCGTGCTCTCTCTCTCTGGAATGCTTTTCCTTGGCTGAATTTTTCCATGTAATTCAGGTCTTAGTTCAATTTTAATATCCCCCAACTGATTTCCCATCCTATCTAAAGCAGTCCATGTCCTTCCCTATCCCTAGGTCCTGCTATCACATTACCTAGTTAGATTTCCTTGAAACCTCTTGAAATTCCCTTATTTATTCTTTTGAGTTTTTTTCTGCTTCACCTTCCCCATAGAACATGAGCTCCTCAGTGTCAGGGGTCTTCTGTTTCGTTCATTGCTATATCCCCAACACCTAGAATAGAACATGACACATAGTGAGCAATGAATGAATGAGAAAGAGTACAAGACTCACAGTGGAACTGCCTACAAACCAAAGGAATACTGGACAAAAAGAAATGGTCTAGGGAAGAAAATCAGGAAGAAGAGGAACAAAGAATGGGGTCTAGTGACTGAGAATTGGTTATAGTGCACACTTTTAGCTCCTATACAATGTTTGTTACATGCATTCCAAGCAGAGGGAATGGCAAGTGCTAAGAGGAAGTCTTTCCATCATCACACACAGCCGTTTTTCACTTTGTTGTTGCTAGTGGTTTTGTTTTCAGTGTGTGTTGGGAGTTGGGGGAGGATGGGTGTGAGGGATCCCTGTGTTTCTCTCAGAGGAAGGCTGGGTTTTTTCTTTCAGGCTACAGGTGTTGCTGCATGTTCTTGGGGTTGTTAATGGAGCACAGACAGGAATACCACCCATGGCAGCTCTGCAACTTATTCTAAGACTTTTAGACCAAGAGGCAGGAAAGAGTGAAGGAATGATCACCACACTGTACCAGGGGTATACTGGTGAGAGGTAAGATGATTTGGGTGGCAGGGGTGACCCCCAATTTTTTTAACCCAGAAAAAGACGGATAAATGCTCTGATATTTCTGTGATCCAGGGATCTGTGGCCACAGTTGCTTGTGCAGGCAGCAGCCAATACTTCTGAATGGCCCCCTTGGGACTGCAAAACTGTGCGGGGGGGCAGGGAGCCCATACTATTTGCTACATCAGAAAAATCCATTCATGAAAAAGAAAGACAGAGAAGGATAAAAGTCTTCTCAGAAACCCTTAGTAAAATGGGTGCTTTTATTTTCACAGACATATCTATGCAAATACACTCAGTCACAAGAGAGAGTTTCTTAAGCCTGATCATAATTTAAATTCTGAAAGGTGAGTGAGCCTGTTAAGAGACCTCCACCCTTCTAGTAACCTATGTCCCTTGATATGGGAAGGATATTTTAGTTCTCTCTAGCCCCTTGCTTAGGATTAAATGAGAGACTTCAGCTTTGGTGTAAAGCTGTCAGCTGCCCTAATCAAGGACAACACACAAAAATTAGACTCCTTATAAGAATAAGGGATTAAATGGAGGAAGATTTAGAAGTGGGTGGGAACAAAAGAGCAGAACTAAGCCTGCATCTGCAGAAAATGTCCAAGGACAGCTGACAGAGTTCAGCTCCATGGGGAAAAGGCATGTTAGTGTGTAGGTAGAGAAACTGGACAAGGAAGGATGGCCTTAGCCTTCCATAATGGAGAAGTCAAGGGAAGGGATGACTGCATGCAATAGACAACTGAATTAGAAAGAGCAGAAATGTAAACCAGCAGTGCTTCCCTATCTTGGGCCTGGCTAGCTTAAAGTGGCTCCACTGGCATTGGTCAAAAAACTTTCATGAGGAGATCCAATCACCAGTGCAACAAACTCTAATGAGTTCTAAGTTGGAGATGGTTCAGTTCTAAAGCTTGGGGGTAGACAGGTCACTGGGAGAGAAGGAATGAAGGAGTGGGATCTGAACATTGTAATAAGTCATCTAGTAGCTCTGATCACTTTGGACATTGCTGGGGGATACATAACAGCTCACTACAACATTACAACACATACTTAGATCTGTTTGTTCCCCCAAACTAACATGACAATGTGTTTCTGCCATCTTAGTTTACAGAGACATGATTTAGTCCAGGTTATAGTCAGATTTTACAAAAGAGACTTTGACCACATAGATATTCATAAAATTAATCTGGTTAAGAAAAAAGTGCTGGGGCTTGAAGTCAGAAGAGCTCTGTTCCCATTCTGGCTATGCTGCTGTCAGGTTTGTGACCTGGAGAGCAGTTTAGCATCTCTGGGTCTCAATTTGTTCATCTGCAGAGTGTGGGTGATCAACCTTTATGTAATCCCTCTGTGCTGAGTGGGTCTCCAGATGGAAGTTCCCTGTGGGAATTTAAAAGCAAACTGTGGCATCGAAACAAACTGGACAATTGCTTGAACTCTTTATCATCATCCATCCTCATAAAGAAACTTGTTGGTCACTAGTCTGATAGTACTGTTAAAATACCTTTATTTGTACCTTTTGAGAAAAGTAATTTTCAGACTCTGATCTTAGAATAAGCTCATGAGGAGTCTCATTTCCAAACTGGAGATCATTTCCAGTTTGAATGAACAATTCTTCTTTTTGGCTTGGCTGACGGTGGGGCTAGGTGAAAGCTGAGCTGCACATCCTTCAGAGGTCACAATGAAAAGTCAGTCTTTATTCTAGCAGGGCTTGGTCTGGAATAGCTGGTACATAGGTGGCAGCCCCATGCCCTATCTCATACTTTAAACAACATCACCAATATTTTTTTCTGAAATAAGCTTGAGTTGTATATGTCTATTATAGGAGAGAAAAGTTTGCCAGGTGTCTTCTATGGACTTAGCACTTGCTAGGTGTTTTACATATATTCTGCCATTTAATCCTCAAGGTAACTTTAACAGGTAAGTATTACTGCCCTCATTTTACCAGTGAAGAAATTGAGACCCAGAGTGACTATATGACCTGCCCAAGGTGGTCACATCATTAGGGCATGGCAGAGATCTGAAATAAAAGTTCAGGTCTTCTGACTTCAGTCCATGCTTTTTTTTTTTTTTTTTTTTTTTTTCCCTATAACATCATGCTACCTAGAAGAAAAGAAATGAGGGTAAGCAGTCAGCCAGCAAAGTCAGGAAAAATGATATGCCATTTGTAAAAAGCTCGTCCACACTATATCATTCTGAAATGTCCAGTTTTCAAAGAGTCAGAGCAGTACAGAAATGTTCAATGTTAAATCACTACTCAACATAAGCAATCTGACTGTGATGGTTCAGAAGCTCTTCCAGATCTTGTCGTGCCTTAAAGTTCTCATTAACAATATCAATTATCAGTGCACTACAGATATATAGGAAACGAAAATGCCAGGTAACAGAAAAGCCAGGTCACCTGCCTCCAAGATGCTGGGCACTGCACGGCTTTTATCAGTTTTTATTATACCAGGTCAAGGAAACAAATGGAATCTATCTACATGGTCCTGCCTCGTTAGGCATATATTCTAAACATACATCCATTTTCATACCCAATGAGAAAGAACTCAATTCCAAAGGATCTCACCTTTCACAAAATCCTACCCTTAAGATCCTAAAACAGTCATATCACTGTGCACAAGATTTTTGGCAGTCACAAGCTCTATCACAAAGCAGAGCTTAAAAACAGATGGAGAATATAACCAGGGTTCAAATGCACCCTCACTGGGTGGGTCAGACTGCATGAGGCAGTGTGGCTGTGTGGAGGGAGAGGTCCGGACCTGTGGCAAACTGCTGCTCCTGCCAGGAGGCTACCAAAGCCAAGGCTCTTGACTTATTCATGTTCCTCAGCTGCCCCGGTGCCTATATCTCTAACAACAGTAAACAGTGAAATACCTGCAGGCAACCATGTCTAAATAAAGAGATCAATATTTGAATCTTCAAGAAGTGGCCAACTTCAGAAAGGCATTTCTTGGCACCCTAGAGGAGACTGGGATGAAAGTTGTACCGGAGACTGGAGAAGAGCCCAATGTGTTTCACGAGGTTCGGCTCCACTACATAGGCCCTCTCTCCCTTGGCCCTCAACAGCGAGTACAGTGCCATGTCCTTGCCAAAGCCCTTGTGGCAGTACACTTGGGACAGGTAGGTGAGGGTCCGGCGGGCCGCAGGTGCGGGGAAGAGCATGGCTGGGGTGCAACACTGAGAGGCAGGAACCACGCTGTACAGGGAAGGACTCAGCCGCCGCAGTTCCAGGAAATAGTGCCGACCCACCAGCTCCACCAGACCCATGCTATACAGGGAGAAGAAGAGCATTACAGGCCAGCTAAACCCTGGGCGGCTGGCAAACCTCATGTAAATCCAGGTTAGTAAGGGCCCCAGCAACATGCCTACACCAACCCACTCCAGGATCCGCATGGGCTCTGGGTTGATGTAGTGCTGGAGCCTCTCGGGGTGATAGAGCTTGAGATAAAGGGCATCTCTGAGATGTGGCTCAGAGAAGCGAGCCCGCAGAAGATGCTCCAAGACTGGGAAGATCTGCTCTTCGGGAACAGCATCGTCTTCTACCATCAGGACGTAGTCTGGGTTGTAGGTCTGCAGGGATGACTCCAGGCAATAGACATAGTCCTGCTTTTCTTTCTCAAACGAGTTGGTTGAAGGGTCATCACCATAATCATCCTCAGTGCCCTCATAGCGATTGGCCACAGGGACGTACTTGGAGAGCAACTTGGCATCAAAATGGCTCACACTGCGCTCCACGTTGCACAGAAAGAGTTGGTGCCCCTCGCACTGGGGGCCACATTGCTGAAGAAGCCGGTGGAACTGGGACACCACCTGCAGGACGTAGTGGAAGCCAGGCTGTCTGTCCACAGTGATGATGGTGATCACCAGCCAGGGCCGGGGGGTGGCCTGCCAGACAATGGGCACTGAGCCATTGGCAGAGGGAAGCTCCTCAAAATAGTGGAGGGCAGCCTCACCCTCTTTTAAGCTTTGCTGCAGGAACTCTTGGCTCATTTGGTTCAGATGCCAATGGCGCAGATAGAAGTAAGAGTGCAGAAGTCGGTGACAGGCCAGGGGGGCCAGCAGGCCAAATGTCACCACTGTTAGGATGAAGAGCTGGACAGCGGTGCTGCCCCAGGAGAGTCGCCGCAGCCTCCGGAGGAGCATGGCAGCTGGAGAGGTTGAAGTGCTCATGAGGTCAACTTTTGTTCATGTCTGGTCCCAAGAAAAAAACATCCTGGAACTCAGGCCAGAGTCATCAGAAATCAAACCTAAAGAGAGAGGAAGTAGGGAATGGTAAGGGTAAGCATTTTTTTTTTTTTTTTTTTTAAAACAAAAACAAAAAAACAAAGGGCCAAGAACTGAACTCAGCACATATCAAACCAGAAATTATAATTCAAGGCTCTGTAGCTTCTAGAGACTTTAAAGTATTTTCTGCAGTAAACCTTTCTTTGGTCGTGTCTGCTAACAGCCTCTGGGATGTTTTTATTATTTCTATGAGTAACAAGATCTCAGTGCATCCAACCAAGTCTCCATGCCTAAAGATACTTAATGAGGTTTATAATGTGCCAGAAAATCTCCAGGTAGGCTGTTAGGATCATTATTCACCAGGTACACAGACAATAGGTTCTTAAAACGGGCAAAAAAGCAAGGCTTGGCACAAAGGAAATATACAGATTTAGAGCAAGTTCCAGCATAAGGGCCCAGAAAATACTTGTTGATTAACTGTGCATATAGCAATTTCCAAAAAAATCTTGTCCAACAAGAGAAGGAATACTTAGGATTCTCTGAAATATCTTTGTTATTTAATGTCATTTTTCATTCACATGTTTCTAATCTCACGCAACTATACTTAACATTGCATATTAATTTAATCCTGATTGTTCTCCCATTTTATTTTTGTAGATCATGGGAACCAATGAGAGGAAGTATCTCCCATAAGCAAGCAAACTCTAGAGCTCTAGGCTTGGGGAGGGAGGAAACATCTGGAGGAAGATCCATGAGTAGCTTTTCAATGAAGGGGGTGTGGGTGGGGCAGGGAAAGGCAGAGGTGAATATGGAAGAGACAGTTGCCCTCAGTTTGGTCCAGGAAAAAATGCTGTGTGATGTAATGATTCAGAGCATGGGCCCGAGGCCAGGCTCATGTTGGTATGGATCCTAGCTCTACCTCTCACTTGTTGGGAAGTCAGTTTACCTCTCTATATCTTACATTTCTCAGCTCTAAAATGGAAATAATAATATCCGTCTCTTAGGGTTACTGTGAATATAAAATACGTTAGAAAGCAAAATAATGCAGAGTAAAAATGCCATTAAACTCTATCCATATGTTCAAACTCATAATAATATTTCAGAAGTAAGCAGGTCTAATGTTCTGATGGAAAAGAGACTACTGCCAAAAAACAGAATTAAAAGGACAAAGCCAGTCCTTTGCTAGTAGGGTCAATGCAAAACTAAATGGTGTCTGCAGTACAGAAAGTAAATCTCTTGCCTCAGAAGCATAATGAGGTTTATACACATTTGGAGGAAAACTGTGTAGTTTGTGAGTTACTGCAAAGGGAGGATTGCCCAGGAACCATGTGAGGTTGCTGTGGAGCAGACTCAGCCAGTGCTCTCATATCCATGTTCTCCCCTTGAGCACACAGAAAGACCTCATTTCCTAGCTTGCCTTCTCCAGGTGGAGTCATGTGACTAGGGCTTGTCAGCAAAGTGACAGCAGTGACACCTGGGACAAGGTAGTTGAGAACAGATGTGCCATTTCGACTTTCTCTTTCCCCGTCTGCCAGCTGAATGGACAGCCCTGGTGGATCTAGAGGAGGGTACAGTCACCAGATGGCAGAAGCCTGGGTCCTTGAATCCTGTACCTACATATCCCAGTTTTGGGACTGCATGGAACAGATGTCCCTCCCACTGCCCACCTCCCAGTACCCTCCCAAACTAGAGTGGACTGTGTTGTGAGCAATACATAAACCACTGTGTCTAGACACCAATAATTTTTGGACTTTATTACAGCAGTTAGCCTCTACAGTTGTGTAGAATATCAAATATCTATAGTACAGTGACATGGTAATTTCTCAAGTAGAGAAACAAGTTTCATTTCAGCCACAGAAGCAGATTGTACTATGGGACTCAAAGGTGAGACAGACTATCCTAGTACTAAGAGATCAGGATAGTACCCAAAGAGGGAACAAAACAAAGAGAGGTTGGAATAGTATGCAACCCCAGTCTTGCTGGTTTATGAACGTCCAGCATATTGCAGACTGGTTGCTTCTTCCTCTGCTCTGCTCAGGGCAATGGAGTTAACAAATCATGTGGTTGCACATCCACGTAGTCTCACCAGTTCCACATCACTACTAATGGAAGCCAATACTAGAATTGGGCTGAGCTCACACTCCTGCAGTATTGGCCTTGGAAAAGGAGGCATTCAAATGGCTTTCTGCTGAGACTATTATCCCTGCCTTTGCTATTACCACAAGGGAGCTGGATCAATCTAGAGGCGGGAACTAGAGACAATGAGATAGGGCAGGCAGTTTGGAAAATGCCAGGCACATAGTAAGTACTATTACTTACTATGATATGTCACAGGGGAAAGAAATGGGAACACCTAGTACTGACATCAGGATAACCTTGGGTCCCAGGGAATTTATCCTACTGGGGACAATAAAATCATTAACATCTCACATAGTCCTTCATTTTAAAACTATGTCTGTGAGACTGCTGTTCCACTGACAATAAGGAAAAGAGAGGGATTCGGTTCAGAGGACACATAGTCCCTGCCTATATTAATCAGCTTTGCTGGGGTGATTAACAGTCTCAAATCTTCATTAACTTAAAGTAACAACATGTATTTCCTGCATACGGGTTTGTGGATAGCTGTGGCTCAGTTGGGGTCAGCTCCAGAATGTAGGTCAGAATTAGTTCATGCCACATGCCCCTCCTTCTAGATTGAGCTGCAGAAGAAACAGTCACCTGGAGCGTGTTCCTATGTTGCCTGGAAGCTGCACAAGAGACCAAGTCAAAACATGCAGGTACATTTACATCCTTGTTTCAGTGTGTCACAAATCAAGTCTACTCATCATCCATTGGCCAAAACAATGGGACAGGCAGATTTACTCCTCCCACAGAGCAGAAGCAGGGGAAAGTGAAGATTCAATAGAAAAAAAAAAAAAAAAAAAGCAACAGGCCGATTTCTAAATCCTGAGGAGAAAAGAAAGCATCTAGCAATCTGCTCAGAGAGTATGGAAATTTTTTTAGAATGCTCACAGGGCTTAAGACCCAGCCCCCAACCCCAATCATTACACACTGCACGAATAAGGACAGGCTTCAGTAATGATCCCCAAAATCTCAGTGGCTTATAAGAACGAAGGTTTAATTCTTGCTCATGTTACTTGTCCTTTATAGGTCAATTGTGCCTCTGTTGCCTGTTGTTTGTACTCTAGGACCCAGGCAGGTAGAACTGTTTTTTGTTTGTTTGTTTGTTTGTTTTGTTTTAACGTTGCTGGTTTTGTGGTAGAGAGAAAAAGGGGGAATAGTGCACCACAAGCGAGCTCTCAAAGCTACTTCTCAAAAGTGACACAGGTCACTTCCACCCACATTTCATTGACTGGAACAAACCACATAATAACACAAGTTCAACAGAGCAGAGTTACGTCATTTTCCTGCATGAAGGGAGTGCCAAAAGATACATGGCCACACCTGAAGCCAATACTGGAGAAATATATGTATTCCAGGGAGGGGCAGAAATGTACTCCAGGGAGGGGCATTTTGAACAATAATGCAACCTACCACACCTACCTAGGACACAGGAGCTGGGATCAGATCCTTCATTCAAGATTAGATGACTGCTTTGCTGAAAATCCAACCACATTGAGTTATAGAGTCATTCAGGAGTATGTTCTTGTTTACTTTTTAAAACATTTTCTTAAAAGATTTAACCAATCGTTACACAGTAGGCTGTGGTGTCCAATGCCACCTATAATTTATTTCACCTTACTGATCTGCTTTTAAGAAGAATGAACAGCTGGATGTGGTGGCTCAAGCCTGTAATCCCAGCACTTTAGGAGGCTGAGGCAGGTGGATGGCTTGAACCTAGGAGATTCAGACCAGCCTGGGCAACATGGCAAAACCCAGTCTCAACAAAAGATACAAAAATTAGCCAGGCATGGTAGCATGTTCCTGTAGTCCTAGCTACTCAGGAGGCTGAGGCAGAAGGATGCTGAGCCCCAGCAGGTTGAGGCTGCAACGAGCCACGATCGTACCACTGCACTCCAGCCTGGGTGACAGAGAAAATCCCTGTCTCAAACAAAGCAAACAAACAAACAAACAAAAAGATAAAAGATAAATGGCCTTAGGGGAACAGATATAAAAACATAGGACTTTTCACTGCTAGTTTGGGGAAGGAGTTTTTTTTTAATTCCCAGCCCAATCATAAGGGTGAGACAAGAGTGCTATGTCTATGTTACCACTCTGATTGTCTTTTTCCAGAATTCCAGTTGCCCATGATGTCACAGGCTGAGGCCCACACTCCAGAGACACTGTGGACTGACTGGCACCTCTGAGCTGACCTAATAATGATTGCACCATTACAGCTCCGATTCTACAGAACAATACATAGCCAGTTCTTATCTATGCTTTGCATGTGCTCTTTGAAACACAGCTCTTCCCTAAACAGAGTTCTTTACCTGTTACCATGTCTAGAGTGTAGGGCTCAGGGAAGACAGTAAAGGACACAGATTCTGAGAAATGAACATGAACTAGGGCTTAGATGAATAAATGGAGTGACAACAACAGTTACATTTTAGTGCAACTTCTGAAAATTAAACTAAAGGATCCACGGGTGTGGGAGACACAATACCAGGGTGTGAGTCAGGGGATGAGTGCTCAAGAATGTTCTATGTTTCCCAAATCCACTATATGAATGGCACCACCACTTTCCCAGGCAACTCAGTCTAAAACACTAGTTAGTTCTAACTTCTCACCTCCATGCACTCACTTCCTAATCCCACATCGACAGCCTCTTTTATTATGCCTCTCTTTTCCTCTTTTCCCCTCCCCTTCCCCTTGTCAAGCCTTCCTGCCTGCCGCACTCTAGTTCCTCCTCAGCACCTCCAAGCCAGCTGATTCCAACAGGCTCCTAACAGAGCTTCTGACCTCCAGAATGAGCAACACAAGCCAAAAGATCTGGGTCCAGTTCTCGTCCTAATGCTCACTAATTCGATCAATTTGTATAAAAAAAATCATTTATCTCTCTGAGCCTATTTTATTTCTCTGTGAAATAGGAAAATAAAAAATACTTCAGCTGGGCGCAGTGGCTTACGCTGGTAATCCCAGTACTTTGGGAGGCCGAGGCGGGCGGATCATGAGGTCAGGTGATTGAGACCATCCTGGCCAACACGGTGAAACCTCGTCTCTACTAAAAATACAAAAATCAGCCGGGCGTGGTGGCACGTGCCTGTAATCCCAGCTACTCAGGAGACTGAGGTAGAAGAATCGCTTGAACCAGGCAGTTAGAGGTTGCAGTGAGCCGAGATTGTGCTACTGCACTCCAGCTTGGCAACACAGTGAAACTGTGTCTCAAAAAAAAAAAAAAAAAAGTCATTGTGACGATGAAGAGACAATAGCTATGATAGCCCTTTGTCAGCATAGGACACTGTGCAGATGATGGTGATGTTTTACCTGATCAGCATCCATCTGATACTCTGAAGCATAAGTCAGAACATGGCACTCTTTTCTGTAAAACTATTCAATGATTCCCCCATGACTGTAGAATAAAGTTCAAATTATTTGCCAACATTCTTCACAATCCAGTTCCAACTATCTTTCCAGCTGCATTTCTACTCCTCACACTGTCTAACTCAACCAAGAATCAGCTCAAAAGGTACCTCTTCCAAAAGCCAACCCTGACCTCTCCAACCATAAAGAATCTCTTTTTTCCCCTTAAGTACTGGGGCCCTTTCTATGAACTTTTCCTCCAGGGCATTCATTTGTCACTTTCTACTTCAGACTCATCTATTTACAGCTACCGCTTATTAAGGCCATACTACATATAGCATGGAATTAATCCCATTTAGTTGAAAAAACTGATGCTAACAAGTTGCAAGCAGGAAATTCAAGCACAAGGATAAATTTCAAAGCTCATGTTTTTCCATGATGCCTGTTGTCTTCCATGGCCTTGTTTATGGCCCTTGACTTATGATCTGATTGGACTTTTAAATCTCTTTTTAGTAGATTTAGTCTGATTTATCTTTGGTATGCTTCACAGACCCAGCATAGAACTATGCATAAAAGACACTCAATGCTTGTTGAGCAAATAAATAGCCTCTTTGACCTCTATGGGTCTCAGGTCCTCAGCTATAAAATTGGTAGTATCAAAGAGCTGGTCATATACTGTGTAGAGATGGACTTATTTGTAAATGTTTGTGGAGCACTTATGTGCCAGGCACTGTTCTAAGCATTTCATCTATCGATCCTCATAAAAAGCCTATGAGAAGTATGACTATTAAGCCCATTTTATACTTTAAAAAACTAAGCTTTTAAGCAGGTGGCAAAACTTGAACCCAGGCAGACTGTGTCCAGAACCCACGTTCTCAACCAATATGCATGACTGCCTGCACAAATTTGGAGCCCAGGAAAATCAACTGAAAAACCATTAGAAATGGCAATAGACTTTCAAAACATGGTTGGTACCAGAATTAATATGCAAAAATAATATATAATATACATAGCAAGTATATATACACAGGTACTATATATATGCATTACATGTTCATATCTGTATCTATATTATAATGATTGCTTTCATGTAAACAATCACCAGTGAACTAAGGGAATAAAAAATCCCAATCAAAAGGGAAAAAATAACCCAAATACCTAGAAATAAATTTCAGAAATATGCAGAATATATACATATACTACAAAATTCTACCAAAGGGTATTTAAAAAGTCATTAATAAACAGAAAAATGATGCTCAGGTGAAAAGACTTGGTACTAGAGATCCCTTTCTCCATAATTAATCTCTATATTTAACATCTGAATTTAATTTACTTCAAGAGGGAGTGGCAGAGTTCAACAACTAGGCACTTTCATATAAATTGGTGCAGTTTTTGGAGGAAATGTTGGGGTGTTGGGGCAGTATCTATTAACATTTTATATGTGCATCCCCTTTGACATAACGATCCTACTTCTAGGAATCTACTCTGCAGAAATGCCAACACATGCTACCAAAGATGGATAAGAAATGTTCATTGCTGTTTTGTTTGTAGTAGAAAGAAAAAGAGAGAAAGAGTGGGAGAGGAATGGAGGGAGAAAGGGAAGAAAGGAAGGAAGAGAAAGGAAAGAAAGAAGAAAGAAAGAGAGAGAGAGTGAGGAAGAGGGTGGGAGGGAGAACGGAAGAAAGGAAGAACTGCAGGCAAATGAAATACCTAGCAAAGGGAACAGATTTTTAGAGAATCATAAAAGGGTATGCTGTGAACATGTTAAGAAGAAAGAGGAAGGTTTAAATATGTTGACATAAAAGAAATCGTAGCTAGATTTGTGCTTTGGACTGAACGTTTGCCCTCCTCCTCCCCAGCCACAATCCGTGTTATAAATCCTAATCTCCAATGTGATGGTATGCAAAGACAGGGTCTTTGGAAGGTAATCAGGTCATAAGGGTGCAGACCTCAGTAATGCATGCTCTTTATTAGTGCCCTTATAAAAAAAGACAGGAGCGATCACTTCTTTTCTCTGCTCTCTCACATGTAAATCAGGAAGAGGGCCCTCACCAAAACTTGACCATGCTGGCACCCTGATCTGGAACTTCCAGCTTCCAGAAGTTTGAGAAATAAATGTGTCTGTTGTTTAAGCCACCTACTCCTTGAGAATGTGTTACAGCAGCTCAAGTAGACTAAGACCAGAAGGGAGAAATGCGAACTATATCAGTGCAAATTACAGAAAAATATGCAGAGATATGACCAATTTATTTTTGATGTGGAGTATAATTTAGTGAAGGAGAAATGACGGGTATGGGGATGGCAATTTCCTGTTTTGATATCTACATTTCTGCAAAGAGCATTACTTTTATAATCATAATTAAGCATTCGATTAAACACTGAGTCTTGTGTTAGACACTGGGA
This sequence comes from Rhinopithecus bieti, assembly GCF_001698545.2. Taxonomy (NCBI): domain Eukaryota; kingdom Metazoa; phylum Chordata; class Mammalia; order Primates; family Cercopithecidae; genus Rhinopithecus; species Rhinopithecus bieti. The sequence continues at coordinate 3,284,319 of NW_016807975.1, read as the reverse complement.
AGGTGAACATGACAGGGCACCTGTTAAGTCCATTTTTTTATTCGTGATTTAAATTGCTATAGCTATAATAAATTAAATTACATATATATATCTGTTTGTGGATATTGGCAGCTATCTCTCCCTACATTGTGGTGCCAGTGCCATGTCATTTTCATTATGAAAGCTTTATAACAGGTTTTACTATCTGACTAGGCAGATTCTCTCTCATTATCCAGCATCGTAATTTTCTAGGCCTTTACAAATTAATTTTATTGAGGTACAGTTTACATACAATACAATGCACCGCTTAAATATATATTTTGATGAGTTATGTCAAATTTATATTCCCATATAACCATCAAAATAAAAAATAGACCAAAGTATCCAAAAGATCATTTGGAATTAGAACTAGTAAAAATTAACAGAAAATACTCCCTATAGTGCAACATGTGACAAAGAATTACTACTTTAATGTGTAATACACATAAAGTGCTTAAAAACTAGGAAGAGAAAGATACTCCAACTGAAAATGGGCAGAAAATTAACAATCAACTCACCTACAGAAATGCAAAAGGCTACTACACAGAAGAAAAAGTGTTAATTCCTACTGGTAATCAAAGACATGCAAATTAAGACAAGATACCATTTCTTGGTCCACACTTTTGATTCAAAACTTCAAATGTGTATACATGGAGAAAATTTTAAGATATGCAGAAAATCTAAACCATCTAGAAGTTGAAGTTTTAAGTTATTTTTATTTTGTTTCTCCTTTGGAGTTTTGTTTCCTGGATGTTTTCTAATAAGCGTATCCTTACAACATTCTGATAATTCTAATAATGTTAGTTTTCTCTTCTCACCTCATAAAGTACCTAGTGCAGTGCATTCTAGAAATTCAACCCTAAAAAAAAGCTATTTCCCCTTAGAAGGATTAGTTGTCTTGGAGAAACTCACACATGCACGCGCACACACACCTGCATGTGTTGCTAATGGTCCGCATGGTGAGATCATCATTGGAGCCGCCCTGTGGCCCCCCGGAGAGAGTCTGGGTCGAGCAGGGGATGCGGGTCACAACGACCCTGCAGGAGCTCACGCCCCAAGACACCGTGAGCGCAGTGCGACACTGGCGACGCCCGAGCCAAGGGCCAGAAAGAGGGTGAGACACGCCCACGTGGACCTAATTAACCCTCCCTCTTGGAAAAAGAATGGGGGACGATGTCCAGGGCACTGGATCCATCTGTCGCTGACCTTGGGCAGTCCCTGCCACGCTTGAGCCTCAGTTTCCCACCCGTAGCCGTGCTGACCGTCTCCATCGCTGTGCTCCTTCCCTTCTGCTGTTTTTTCCAGGTGCTGGGAAGGACGCCTTCCTCTGCCCAGTCGCCCTCCCCCAGCCCTTGGCTGCGAGGTCGCCCGCAGAAACCCAACACTGCGGCCGCGCTCTCGGCGCGCCAGGCGAACCTAAGGTGTGGACGCGCTGCGAGGGTCCCCTGCTTGCGGGCGGCCATTAGGCGCCAGGCCCCTTGGCGTTTCGGCCCTGCTAGGCTCGGCGAGGGTCTTACCCAGACAGGCACGCGCCCCGCTCGCGTCCTTCTGTTGGCCTGTCAGCGCAGCTGGCGCAGGCTAGGGCCAGGGAGGCGCCCCCGCGGCACTCAACCATCCCCGCACTGACGCGGGCCCCTGCAGCGCGGGGGACCCTGCCGGACCTCGCAATCCTCCGGCAGGAAGCGGTCGGAGCTCCGGGCAGGGCCGCTAGGCAACCCGCCTGCCCGAGGCGCACTGCCAGGGGCACAGGCCCTCTGCGAAGCCTCTCCCCAACCCTCAGCTGCCCTGCTTGTGCCAGCTGTGGCCACCCCTAATCCTTGTCCCCGTGCTCTGGTGTCTCTCCAGGGCTCCGACCACCGCGCCAAAAGGGCTGGGCAGATCGTGCGCAACAGAAACCTACCCGGTCGGGGCTATCAGCTCGGTCCCCTGCGCGCGCCGAGGGCCGCCTCTGGTATCGCCCAGGCTGGCTAGCTCATCCCGGTGGAGGCGCCATCGCCGGGGCCCAGAAGGAGCGGGCGCAGCGCGGTTTGGGTGTGCGCCCGAGCCTCACCTCCTCCCGCCTCGCAGCTCGGTCGCAGGGCTCCCCTTGCTCAGGCGGGCCATGTGACCCGCGAGCTGAGGAGCGACCGCGGCCCCCAAAGCCGGCTTGGGGAAAAAGGATGGCAAAAGGCGCCAACTGATGGGCAGCCAGGGAAAAGCAGGAGTCGCCCCCAAGTCACGCAAACAGGAAGCCTGTTTCTTTTGTGAGGGAACTAGAAGCCAGCATTATATTTCATCAGGTGGGTACACAGAGACTTATTCACACCAATGGAACGATCTCTCTCAGTGCGTGAGAAAGCTATTACTTTGGGTCTTGAATGTTTTTCAGTCTTCCCAAAACCCTCAATTTAAACACAAATGGCCACGAGAGACAAAACGCCTGAGGTATGCACATTGAGAAGGTATGCACATTGAGAACAATCCTGGCAAAGCAAACAGGAAAAAGATATAGAATGATCCGGGGAGGAAAATTGCGGGGACAAAAGAAAACTAACAGCTTCCTGCATTCCACCCTGGACTTTCCCTTCTGAATGGGTTTCCACTACACAGTTGTACGGCCTTACTCAGTGCTTCTAATCCTAGGTTTGCCTGTCTAGGCCACAGGTTAGCAACTACAGCTTGCTGCCTGTTCTTGTACAGCCCACAAGCTAAGAATGTTTTTTGCGATATTTCATGGTTAAAAAATGGAAGACTATTTCAGGGATATGAAAATTAATGAATTCAAAATTTGGTGATCATAAACAAAGTTTTATTGCAACATGGTCATCATTTACATATTGTCTATGGCTGCTACCATGCAAGAACAGCAGAGTTGGACAGCTGTGACAGAGACCTTATGACCCACAAAGCCTAAAATATTTACTGCCTGATTTGCCAACACTTGTTCTAAAAGGTCTGTTCAGTGGTCACAAGATAAAGCATTAAAGCCAGTAAATGCTCATATGATTTCTTCTTGGGTGAGTAAAATTGATACTAGATATTAACTTCCTTTAGAACCTTACAAACATCCACCTGAGCATCCATTCATCTTCTACTCTTTCAGCCAGCATTTACTGAAGAATGGTTCTGACATAGTGCCAACACTATAGATGACAATGAAGTAAGAATGAGGTGTGGATCCTGCACTCAAGGAATTTGTCATTAGGAATGTCAGAAAGTCTATATGTGAGGCTGGGTAGTATCAGAGCTGGATATAGCACAGAAAGGGAGCTTGGGAAGGTAGTTTCATTTCCTGGGAGAAAAACTGGGAGTCTGATACTCCGAAAATGGAGGATTGTAACCAACCTGAGTCGAATTCAATTCGTGTCATTGGCTCAGTTCTGAAGTCTAATCTATTTACTGGCTCTGACAAATTAACTCCTCTGTGCCTCAATGTTCTCATCTATATATTGGGAACAGTAATATTTCCCTCATAGGTTTGTTGAGAGGTTTGCATGAGATAATGTATATAAAGTGCTTAGCATTCTACCTGCCAGAATATCTAGCTTTCTCTAAATGGTTGGTAGTTATTCACTTGTTTAACAAAAATTCGTTGAGTACCTATTATAATGTTCCAGGCAATGTCTGTGCTGTCCAATATCGTGGTCACTAGTCACATGTAACTACTTAAATTTTAATTAATTACAAATTAAATAAAATGTAACAATCAGTCCCTCAGTAGCACTAGCCACATTTGAAATGCTCAGTACCTACACGTGGTTAGTGCTACTGTATTGTAGTACAGCTATAGAACATCCCATCATCACAGAAAGTTCTATGAGATAGTGCCTTTCTAGAGAGTAGGGATTCGGCTATGAATAAAATGAAATCTCTGCCTTTAGGGAGCTTACATTTGGGTGGACAATAGATAATAAACAAATAAATGCATACTGTATCAGGTATTGATAAATATTTTAAATAGTCAAATCAAACACTTTCCTAGTACTTTCTATGGCTGATACTGTCCTGAGTGCTTCTTATTAATTCTTAATCACTCCAACAACCCCATGAGATGGGTAAGCTAAGTAACTTACCCAAAGTCAAACTGCTAGATAGAGGAAAAGCCAAAATCCAAACCCATGAAATCTGGCTTCAGAGTTCATTCTCTCAATCAACATGTTATATTTCTTCTCAAAGCAAAGCAAAAATAGAAAAAAAAAAATGAAGAATAATAAAATAAGAGGTTAGAGACTAGTAAAGGGCACTATTACAATTATTATAGTAAACATCTTAACCTCCATGCAAGTAGGGTGTTTTATCGGTTAGACTTGGGTCAGAAATAACACAGTACAACAGGATAATGAAAAAAATCTATTCTCAAAGGTGTGGGTGAAATTAAAGAAAACTAATAAGGCATAGTGCAGTGCATACCCTAGGGCTTGATACCAAGGAACTATTACTAATCCTGGGTCTGATGAGCAAAGTAAGGAAACAGTTATTAAAACAACAAAAGAATAATTGTGAAAAGGGAGACATCCTAGGGGACCTGTCACTAATAGAATGAGGCAGTGAGCCTATGGTGACCCATCAGGGAAAGAGCCAGGAGAATAAATAACATAACTCTACTTTCTTCCTGCCATCTTATCTCCTGCTAGTGTCTGCCATTGGCTGAACCCAACCAGAAATCAAGGGCAAGAGAGGCCTTGATGTAATCCATATAGCTCAAATTCACAGGACACAGAGCTGATTGGATGATCAGGAGGCATAAACAGAAGATATCCAGTAAAGTCTACTCCTTCTTGCTCTGAACATCTTCTCTTGTACTTTTTTTCACATAAAAATTGAACACACCTTTTGGGATACACAAAAAGTTCCAGTAACTGTGGTGTCATAATAGAGTAATTCAATTTGAACATATCCCTGAGATATAAAATATTAATCGTTACTATTACCCTTCCTAATGGGAAGAGTGGGGATGGAGGACAAACAATATGAAATGTAACTGTTAGAATCCCTACTTCTATGGTTGGTCATGAAATTTAAGTTGGGAATCATGGCTTTCTTCTTCCACTACCCATTGCGTGTTCCCTTTCTCTCCACCAGCACTTCACTGTATGAGCCTCTTTACAGAGTGACCCAAACTTTTTAATTTTATTTTATTATTTCTCTTTTGAGACACAGTCTCAGTCTTTCACCCAGGCTGGAGTGCAGTGATTCAATCTCAGCTCACTGCAACCTTCGCCTCCCAAGTTCCAGCAATTCTCCTGCCTCAGCCTCCCCAGTAGCTGAGATTACAGGCACGTACCACCACGCGCAGCTAATTTTTGTATTTTTTTTTTTTTTTTTTTTTTTTGAGACAGAGTTTCGCTCTATCGCCCAGGCTGGAGTGCAGTGGCCGGATCTCAGCTCACTGCAAGCTCCGCCTCCCGAGTTTACGCCATTCTGCTGCCTCAGCCTCCCGAGTAACTGGGACTACAGGCGCCAGCCACCTCTCCCAGCTAGTTTTTTTGTGTTTTTTAGTAGAGACGGGGTTTCACCATTTTGGCCAGGCTGGTCTCAAACTCCTGACCCCAAGTGAACCGCCCGCCTCAGCCTCCCAAAGTGCTGGAATTACAGTCGTGAGCCACCGCGCTCGGCCCAAACTTTTGATCTTACAAGATTTAGGTTCTTGGTGCACCTCTCGTTACTGAGTTGCCTCAGTTTTCCACTGATCAGGACCATTGGATATGTGTGTACTCACATGGACTTGTCAATGAACTTCTAGGTTCTAGATATAGTCCTCCTTGACTTGAGTGTAAAGCAGCAACCAATTTCCCATTGGTATGGTAATCAATTACCTAGGGCTATATAGTGGTGCCTTTCTTTTCTTGTCCCAGTTTCCAGCTCAACAGGCTGTGAATTCCCTGGTGGAAGTACTTCTTCTTGGGATATTAGAGTTTCCAAATCTACTAAGTTTGTGGGGCTTGGAAGAAAAAAAAAAATCCCTGTAGTTAAGTTTTTTTTTGCTGTAGTAGTGAGAAGAATATATCTTTGCTTTCTGGACGTCTGAATTCTGGCTATAGGCAAATTATTTCACACATTGGCTATTGGTTTAAGGAATATATTGCATTCTTGAGGACAGCATCTCAACCTCCCATGGTGTTGTCTCACAACTGGTGTCATAACTGAGCCTTCAGGAGACCATTACACCATTTAATAATACCAGCTTCTTCTGTTTGATGGATCCATGGTAAGATCACTGAATTCCAAAGATATTAGTTAATTGTGATACTTCCTTTGCTGTAAAATGGGTCCCCTGGGCAAAGGTAGTATGTGGTAAAGCAAGGCAATAGTACAGTTATTCTGTAAGTCCATGAATAGTGGTATTAGCAGAAGTGCTGTGGCCTAGGAAGGAAAATTCGTACCCAGAAATCTCTACAGAGGACAAATGGTTATTCCCCCCATGATAGCAGATGTGCAGTATAACCAACCTGGCACCAGATAACCAGTTGGTTCTTCTAGGAAATAATGCCATATCATAGAACCAGTATTTGATCATTGCTGTTGACAGTTTGAGCACTTAACATGAACGGTAGCAAAATCAGCATATTATTGAAATTGATCAGTATAATTATTGAAATCATTTAGAATCTGTTCCTACTGACATGGCCATTTTGTACATAGGCCCATTAAACAAGCACTACTTGACTGAAGAAGCTAATTAACATCTACAAGACAGGTCATATTGACTACCTGATTCAGATAAAAATATTTTCAATTTTCCTGGTAATTTATTCTTTATGCATGTTACCCAGACATGTATTTTAAATTTTCAAATACTTGGGGTTCTCTAGATATTTTTATTGATTTCTAATTTTATTCTTTTGATATATGTAAAATACATTATATATAAACTCAAAGAATATATATTAAATATTAAAGCATATATAAATGTTTTTAAAGACTGAAATCTTACAGGATGTGTGTGTGTGTGTATATATATATATATATTCTTTTAAAATCTGTTGGGAAATTTTTTTAGTGGCCCAGTATATAGCCTGTCTTGGGGAATGTTTCATAGGCACTTAAAAAGATAGTGCATTCTGCAATTGCTGGATGTAGTGTTCTTTGATCATCAGCTAAGATCTGCGTAGGAAATAGTGTCATTTACACCTTCTTCTGTACTGAGGTTTTTCAGTTCTATCAATTATAGGAAAAGTCTGTTAAACACATAATTATGAATTTGTCTATTTCTCTTTTTAGTTGTATAAGTTTTTGTTTCACATATATTTTGCTTTGGTACATATATGTTTATGATTGTGATATCTTTTATCATTATGAAATAACTGTTTCTGGCAGTAATTTTTTTTTTTTTTTGAGATGGAGTCTCACTCTGTTGCCCAGGCTGAAGTGCAGTGGAGTGATTTTGGCTCACTGCAACCTCTGCCTTCTGGATTCAAGCTATTCTCCTACCTCAGCCTCCTGGGTAGCTGGGACTAGAGGCGCATACCACCATACCCAGCTAATTTTTTGTATTTTTAGTAGAGATGGGGTTTCACTGTGTTAGCCAGGATTGTCTCAATATCCTGACCTCATGATCCACCCACCTGTCTGGCAGTAATTTTTGTCTTAAAGTCTCTAATGTTAAAATAACGTCTCTAGCATTCCCATGCTTCTTTTTCTTTGCACATCTAATAACTTTTGGTTAAGACTGGACATTGTAATGTATTGTAGCAACTCTGAATTCTGTTACATTTTTCTGAAGATTGTTGGGATTTTGTTCTAGTAGGCAGTTGACTTGTGTGGTCTCAGATTTCAGTTGTCAAACCATATGTCTCCTGTAGCTGCTACTATCACTGTTGATTTTTCTTTCTTCCCTCAGCTTCTGATTTTTTAGACTGTCTCCCTAAGTATCTTTCCTGGGACTGAGTAGATTAGTCATTAGTCAAGCATTTGGGCAGAAATTATGCTCTGATTCTGGGCTTATTCTCTCTGTCTTTTTGCTTATGGAGTTTTCTCCCTAAATTCCCCCTTAAACTGCTCTTCCAGTTTTAATCTGCCCCCTGATATCTCAAGCAAGTAAGTCTTCTGCTTTCTGCTGCCTGAGCTGTGCACATTTAGTTTAAAAAAATAGTAAACTTATAAATCTCACTAAGTGCAGTCTTATCTTTCAAAGAAACTCTCTTCTGATTTTTCTCTGCTTTTTTTGTTGGCCTCCCTGGGATGTTGGCCTCCCTGGGACTCACAGGTGAGTAGTTTAGCAGTCAGCCATGGATTTGTGCAGAGTTTATACTCAGATTGTGGGTCTCCATCATTCTGCTGCTCTCTTGCTTCTAACGTTTTCTCCCTAATTTTCCAGCTGCTGTGCCAGCACTGAACTGTGTCCTCTGCCACCTCATGTTTTTAAAGCTGCGGTTTTCTGCTTCAGGAGCTATGGAGACTGAATAATACACTCAGTCAGAAAAGTCACATTTTATCAAAAGTAAACTCTCCTCTACTCTGTGCCTGCTTTAGATTGCTTTTCAATGTCCTTTTATATCTCATTCAGATTTTATAAAAGTCATCTGCCAAGCAGTTTGATCTACCAGTTCACTCCACCATTACTGGAAACTGGAACTCTAATTAGTTAGGTATTTTATAAGAAATTCTCTTTTACTCTGTATGTCATGTAGGCAAACAGAGAGACAGATAATGGTCTGAAGTAACATGTTTAGTTACTAATAAAATTACCAGCTACTAAATGTCAATGGTAATTGACATTTTGTGTCTACTTTTCTTGCTCTTCTACAAACCCAAAGATTTTCCCAAAATATATGACTTACTTTTGATTACCCAAATTTACATGTCAAGGGAGGATTTTTAAAATTGATACATAATATTTTACATATTCATGGGGTACACATGATATTTTGTTGCATGCATAGAATGTGTAATAATCAAGCCAGGGTATTTGGAGTATACATCACCTTGAGTATTTATCATTTCTATGTGTTGGGAACATTTCAAGGTCTCTCTTCTAGCCACCAGAAGTTTCAAATAATTCAAATTTTCATTTAGTGAAAGTGAAGACATCAACCTTTCACAGCATCACACTGAAAATTTTAGTATATCAATTAGTTTAATGACAAGCGGTGGGAGACATGGTGAAACATGCATAGCTATCAACAACTAGGAAGCAAAAATTTCCAAGGATGGTAATGAAAATAGGGCAGAATTTCTGTTAATAAAATTTCAGGTAGACCATGTGGAAAATAAATAAACCAATAAACCAGTAGTTCTTCACTTAGATTACAATCTCCTGTGGCTCCTAATCTCATACCTCTAGGATTTCTTTCTAGATATAAAATAGTAGCTACTCAATACTCTTCCAAAGGGGGGGGAAAAAAAAAGCCAGTGCTTAAAATAAAACCTTTTTTTTTTTTTTAGCAGATTGCCCTAATGGCCCACAAAATACAATGAAGGATCAATCTCTGGGGTGCTAGATTTACAAATTTGAGACCTTAGAATAATGACAATTATTATTGATGCTGTTTGTTGAAAATAGAAAAGACTTAGGTAATGGTAGCAACATTCAGTTGCTCTAGCCTTCCTTTATAAACTCTCAAAGAGGAGAATAATGTCCTCAACTCTCTTCATCTCCCAGGTTCACTTTACTTTCAGAGGCAGGTAAGAAACAATTTACTTTTACAGGCTTGCAAGACTGGGTCTGAAGGGAAAGAGGAGAGGGAAACCATCCTATCATGTTGATGGGTGCAGGGCAGAGCGGGAAGGGGTATTACATAACATTTTATGGAGAGAATGCAAGTACTGGCTACTGTCCCTGTACTGTGGTCCTATAAGGCCTCAGTAAAAGTTGCCAAAATTACAAAAATGCTTGTTGCAATCATATTTTTGATGAAATCACAGGTCTGGTTCCACATTAGGATGATGTACCTTTTGTTTTATTTAACTTCAGACTTCAAGAAAAGTTGTGACAAAAACTGTAAAGATTTCCAAAATTCTCTAAAAGTAATGCTTTATCCTGTTTGCTTTATTTTTACATATGTATTATTTATATGTCGACCTAAATAACAAACAGAGAGAGCCTCTCTAAAAGAAAAGATATATATTTGGGAATAGAACATTGCGATGGGAATATGCATGCTATAAAACTATGGGTATATTCAGGGACGTAATGGGAGACAAAGGTTTTTTTTTTTTTAAAAAAAAAAAGAGAAGAATTACACAATTATTTTGAAATAATTATCCTTGGCTACTAAGACCAATGACAAGGATGACTCTAGTTTAAATTTGGACAGGCAATTGCTGGGCAGATGTCCTTTTAGAAGTATATACTTTTTTAAGATTGTAATGATCTTGGTCCATGGTTGTGGGTTTTGTAGTCTTTTTTGCTATACATACAAGCATGAGAGCCCTCTCTTTTTGGCCTTCGTTGGCTCTATTTGTCAAGGTTTTCTTAATATTAGTTACTCCATTTTGATTCCGACAACTTTCACATTTACCCCTTTTGATTAAGATCTTTCTATAAAAGTACCATTGATTAATTAATCATCTTGGAGTTAGGTTTTGTTGTCCCTCAGTGCTGGGATAGACCTGTTCCAGTTGTTGGTCTCCTTCCACTATGAGAGGAGTCATTGGTGACTATGAGTCAGTGTTAAAACCATTTACTCATATTTCAGCAACAAGGGATATTTTAAGGGAGTGGCTTTCAGGCTAAGTATACATGGAGTTCATCATTAAATTTAATTTTGTCTGTTTTGTAGTCATTTGTTATCATCTAAAAGTGCTGGGCCACCATTATTTTGTTATGAATTGTACTTTTGTAAAAATTTTAACAAGTAACAAATACAAAGTTTAAAAAGGGAAAATATAAAGTAAAATTAATAGCAATATGACAATTTTAGTTTATACAATGGTTTTGAGGCATGAGTTGAGGCTTAAAGATAACTAATTGAATAAATAAAATGACCACAGGGAATTAGGTGAGCCCTGTTTTAACTATGCAGCCCATTTAAAAATTTTGTGTATATGGGTCTCAACTTTTTTAGATAAATTTATTTAGGTAGAGTATGTAGTAGTAGCAATGGTGCTGACATTTTTTTTTTTCAGTTTAGCTAATGGATACTAAATGGTTTCTTAGGTTAGGTTTTGTGAAGTTACTGGCAGAAGCTATTTGATTGTGAAATTTTAATTAAACTATGATCTTGCCAAGTGAAGAAGGTAGCATAAAGGGGACATAAGTTTCATTCTGATATGGAATCTTATTTTAACATCTTGGGAAAAGCTATTTATAGCATGAAAACATTAACTTTTCTTTTTGATTTGTAGTTTGAATGTCTCTGATCATGACATTGGGCAGTTTGATGAACTTTTGTGTGGTCCATATCTTAGGCATGAGGCTTATTTCTTAAAATCCATGTAGTTTTAGTTGATAGGGCTTTAGGAATAAAGCAGTTTTTGTTTTGAGTTGGAGAGTTGTAGCCAAATATTGGGGGAGATTAGGAGAATGTAGGATCTAGTTCACTCCATAGGTAGATAACAAGATTTGAAAACAAGGTACAGGGATATAATCTAGTAACAGGTGTATCACAGGATATTTTTTAGAAATATAATTTTATTTTTTAAAATATTGATCATATGCAAATTTTAGATTTAAAAACTGTTTGAGGCTCAGAAGCCAAACGAAGGCTAACTTTAGATTTTACTTACAGTCTGAAGTTCTTCAGCCTGACAGGAAGTGACAATTTTTATTTACTCATTTTAAGGCTAAGAATTCTTGAAGGCAGGCTTTTATTATTATTATTATACTTTAAGTTCTAGGGTACATGTGCACAATGTGCAGGTTTGTTACATATGTATACATGTGCCATGTTGGTGTGCTGCACCCATTAACTTGTTATTTACATTAGGTATATCTCCTAATGCTATCCCTCCCCACTCCTCACACCCCACGACAGGCCCTGGTGTGTGATGTTCCCCACCCTGTGTCCAATTGTTCTCATTGTTCAATTCCTACCTATGAGTGGGAACATGCGGTGTTTAGTTTTCTGTCCTTGGGATAGTTTGCCCAGAATGATGGTTTCCAGCTTCATCCATGTCCCTACAAAGGACATGAACTCATCCTTTTTTATGGCTTCATAGTATTCCATGGTGTATATGTCCCACATTTTCTTAATCCGGTCTATCGTCAATGGACACTTGGGTTGGTTCCAAGTCTTTGTTATTGTGAATAGTGCTGCAATAAACATATGTGTGCATGTGTCTTTATAGCAGCATGATTTATAATCCTTTGGGTATATACCCAGTAGTGGGATGGCTGGGTCAAATTGTATTTCTAGTTCTAGATCCTTGATGAATCACCACACTGTCTTTCACAATGGTTGAACTAGTTTACAATCCCACCAACAGTGTAAAAGTGTTTCTATTTCTCCACATCCTCTCCAGCACCTGTTGTTTCCTGACTTTTTAATGATTGCCATTCTAACTGGTGTGAGATGGTATCTCATTGTGGTTTTGATTTGCATTTCTCTGATGGTT
>NW_016807975.1:3199185-3270057 GCF_001698545.2 Rhinopithecus bieti | reverse complement strand
CAGATGAGACTCATTTTATAATTTTTAGAAACATAGTTTTCTATAACAATTTTTAAATTTTATTTGGAAATAACTCAGACATTTAATGATTATCTATTATTTAATTTAACAGAACTTTAAGATTTGAAGTTCTATGAAAAGTTTATTTGTAATCATTTATTTCATTTATATTATTTTTAACAGTTTACCAAGATTATTTATAATAACTGAGATACTAGACAAAGATAGTCACTACTTTAAGTTACTTCTTTTGTTAACAGTTTTTATAATGTGTAAACATTAGGTGTTCACCCAAGTGAGAACCTTAAAGTTAAATATATAAGTATTATCCCAATAACATGGAAGAGTTAGCTGTTGTTATTATACCAACAATATCAATTTGGTTTTATTTATCAAAATATTACACAAAGGTTTGTTTTAGACTGGGTTAATAGTTTCATAACTTTCACCCCAAACCCTGACACCTTAGTATATATGAACATATATTTGTTTGTGTGTATCTATCTATATAAGAGAAAATATAAATCTGTCTGACCAGTAAATCCAGCCAAAATGAATGTTGACAATTTTGAAGACATTTTATTTTACTTTATCAATAATTTAAAAACGAGCTTATTTATTAAAGATTTACTTAAGTCATGTGAACTAAGAAGCATTTGGGTTAATAATTATATATTTTATATTTTATATGAGTGCCTATTTATCTAAATAAAAATTTTTAAGGGAATTTGGGTCAACTAAGCCAGATTTTGCCATGTAGACAAAACATACAATGCAATACATGTACATATGTATAAATATATTTAAACACATACATACACAAACAAAGAGCTTATAGTTTTTATTTTAGAATTTTAGTTAGGGGATAGTAATATAAATTCATCAGTTTATAAAAGATAGTTGGATCCAAATTATATTTTTCACAAAATTGGAACCTGTTCATATGGCTAAACTTTATTTGCCCCAGTAGGTAAGGCTGTGGACCAAAATTTTGAGTAAAGCATTTTCAGGGCAGTTTGATTTTAAAACCTCTTTTACTCCTTTTGCCCAGTTTTAGATGAGTTTAGGTTTAAACTTTTAATGTTTGCTTTGTGGTGAGGACTAGCTGAATTGTATATGAAAAACATCTCCCAAATTGCTTTGAATTAGTAACAAATTTGTCTTTTGTTTGCCAGTCTGATTTGTTTGATTAGCACATGAGGGCAGGGAAGCATTTTAATAGTTTTCTTTTAGATTATTAATTTTGATTTAAATGTTTTATCATTGTACACAATTGTTAATCAGGCAAACCTAAATTTATATTTTTGGAAAGTGTCTGTGTTGTTAGTTACTGTGGAGCTGTTGTAGTTTGTAAAGCTATTCATATGAAAGCCCTTTAAGAATTGTTTTTTTGTTTTTAAATCTTGGCTGGAATGCCAGAGCAGTGAGATAGTGGTGAGTTTTATTTCACCACTAGTAGAAAAGCCAACATATTTAAAGTAGAAAAAAAAAATTAGAGAGAAAGAACTTAAAAGACTACATGTTAACTGCATAGTTGCAGGTTTTTAAAATAATGCCCATAATGCATAGCCAGCTGGAGGCCCAGGAAACCTGGCATGCCTTAATATTTGAGAATTCCATTCTGTTTCTTATTAATCCCTCAGAGCAACAAAACTATAAATCCAGGAAATATCAGAGGTTTAAACTGGTATTTTAGTTGGTGATGACTGCTCTATTGGCTTTTAATTAGCCATCTTGTGTCTACTGTTTAGAATGTTTATGTTTTTCCTCCCAGAAGATTTTCAGAAATATTAAGGGAAAGGAGTCAAACATAATCAAAAGAAACCAAGGTAAGAGTGTTCACAAAATTTTAACCCAGGTGTGCAGATAAAATGAAATACTAAACTAGGCATGGAACCCAGAGAAGACATGCCTCACAAACCGAATGTAAATTCTCTAGAAAGCAAGAGTATTCAATCGAAAAGACTTGTCTTTATACTAGGACTTACCAGAAAAGACTGAGAATAAAAAGTATTTTATAGCCCAGAAGGGATGTAAGATTTTATATTAAAGTGGCCTTATTTAAACTAGATCCCAAATAAAGTAAAAAAGCCCCTGCCAAAAGGAGAGAGGCTTAGCTCATAAGGGCCAAAAAGGTGAACTGTGGAAGTGGAGGGATCAAAGGGCTCGAGTGAGAGTACTGCACACTGGTTCCAAAAGCCACCAATTTCTTCCAGTAGTGATCTTTGTCAGATCCCACTTCTGATACCATATATGTCAACCTAAATAACAAACAGAGTCTCTCAAAAAGAAAAAAAAAATTGTGTATTTGGGAATAGAACATTGCAGTGGGAATATGCATGTCATAGTAAACTATGTTTGTGCTCAAGGAGGTAAAGGAAGGCTAAGGTTTTTAAAGACAAAAAAAGGAGGCTTTCATAATTGTTTTGAAGTAATTATTCTTGACTACTAAGACCTGTGACAAGCACACCCATTTTGAGGTTGGACAGGCAGTTGCTGGACAGATGTCTGTGCAGAGATAATTTTTGTGTAAGGTTGCAGTGGCCTTTGTGCAAAGTTGTGTTTTTTGTAGAGTCTTTTGTGTTATAAGGCATACAAATGTGAGAACTCTGTTCATGGTCTTCTGTGGCTTTATTTGTCGGAATTTTCTTGACATTAGTGACTCCATTTTGATTCTGACAACTTTCACAATATTTGTGTGTGCATGAGGGGGTGACTACTTGAGATTAAGTTGCAGACATAATGTTCCTTTATCTCTAACTACCTCCATGTCTATTTTCTAAGCACAAAGACATTCTAGACATTGTATACAACCCTAATTTAATTTTCAAAATTGGGAAATTAATATTAATAAAATAATCTAATATATAGCCCTTGTTTAAATTTCATCATTTGTCTCACTAATATACTTTTTAGCTGAAGAAAAAAGTTTAGTTCAAGATCAAATCCAGAATTATGTTTTGCATTTATTTGTTTGCCTCTTTAATCTCCTTTAATCTGGAACTGTTTCTTGGTCTTTTTACTAGTTTCTTACTTCAGCTATAAAAATTATCGCAACTTTAGTGTCTTAAAAACATACAAATTTGTTGTCTTAGAAGTCCAAAATCAGTCCCAGTAATCCAAAGTCATGGTGTCAGCAGAGCTGGTTCCTTACTAAGGCTCTGAGGAGAGAATCAATTTTCTTGTCTTTTTTAGTTTTTAGGGCTCTCACACATTTCTTGGTTCATCAAGCCTCTTCCTCACATTATTGTAACCTTTTACGTACATCACATCTGTGACTACTAACTCTGACTCTCCTGCCTCCTTCTTATAAGGATACTTGTGACTATAATGGGCCTACCCGGATAATCCAGATAATCTCTGCATGTCAAGATTCTTAATTTAATCACATTTGCAAAGACTTTTTGTTACTATGTATGGTAACATATTCTCAGGTTTTAGGGATTGGGAAATAGATATCTTTGGGGGCCATTAGTCAGCCCACCAGAGTGCTCATGATACCGTATGTTTTTGAAAGTCATTGTGAGTCCTTTTGAAAAGAAGGGATATGGAAATGAAGAGAGAAAAGCAGGGAGAAGAAGATAATGAGTGGGAAGTTAAAAGAAACTCAGGAAAGGGAGGAGACAGGAGGATACACCTATTAGTTTGCATTTCTGGTTTCCAAACTGATGAAGATCTGGATCCCTTTCTTTATAGAAGTAGGGAAAAAGGCAACATGCCCTTTTCTAGACCTATTTTTTAAGTGCTTAAAGTTTGGGAAAAAGTTGATGTCTGATGTCTGTGGTGGGTACTGTCATGAGAAAAAGTGATTTCTGGTTCCTTAAATTCTATCCCAGTGTACAGACTCTAAATTTAAAAAAATATACACAGCTATACACCTGTGGAATTATTTTTCTGCAAGTAGATACATTTCACGACTTCACAACTCATTGTAAAAAGGTAGTTGATTTACTTTATGTGAAATATAATTGGAGCTTAAAAAGAAAGTCAACCTTTTCTCTCTGCAGGATATCCAGCATGAAGCAACGTTCCTCCCTTTTGCACATACACATCTGACATTCTCCTGGGCCTACAGAATGCAGTTTGATTCTTCTTTGCATTTCCCAATCTGTGCTATAACTGCGACCATAGTGACGCTTAGCCACAACAGAAAAGCTTACCCTTAGAATTAGCAATGATTCAGAATATGAGCTGAGCTGGATCTGATGGCTGAACATCGTGGTACCACGGGAAGTGAATTCCATTGACAAGCAGGAAGAAGAGCCACATGAAAAGAGGAAGGTGATCTTTCAGATTTCCAGATTCCAGTTTTCTGAGCATCAAGTTGGATAATAACTTCTTTTTTCAAGTTTCAGTTATTTATTAATCAGTGTAATCTCCAGTAGACTACATCAGCATGATTTCATGCATTTAGAGCAGAAATATTTCCTGGTTAAGTGGAAAACTGTGGGGATGGCTTCTGGAAGACCTTCATTCTAAAGCAGCTTTATAGTGAAACATTTCATTTAGAAATCTGGACTTTATTTATTCAGTTCGATGTAATCCACATTCACTGAGTAGAACTTGTATAGATCACTGGGACCCAGTTTGTTCCATGGCTCTGGGTTATTCTTTCTGTCCCAACTAACATCTAGTTTGAACAATGCCAGACACAAGAGATACAGTGCTCCTCTAGTACCTCCAGCTACAATAAATATTACAAAAAGGGGATCAAGCTCAGATGTATCTTGGCCCAACTGATGATCTGGTGGAGCATGTTTGTGGCAGAGGCCTCCGATTGGAAAGGAGAGAACCAGCCTAGCCACAAGGCCCTGGGCTTAGTAGTATCTGCTGGATAAAAACTTTTAAGATCACACAAGGCACCCAAACAGATAAAACAAGGTTTTCCTTTCTCTATCCTCTCTTGTTACCAAATGTCCAGCTTAAAGTTGCCCTCTTTCAAAAATATCAAACACATCTCAGGGTAGGTTATTTTCTGTGGTCCCCAGTGTGGGTACAATCCTTGGGTCTACAGATAAATTCCAAATGGGTTTGTTTTGGAGGTGTCTTCCTCTCTAAATCCTAATTACTATGCTGATACTCTTAATCTGAAATTTTTTGAGGGGTAGAAAAGGGCAGTGCGATCTGAAATGTCATCCCAGTTTCATGTTTGAACTTGTTTAGAAAATACCTCTGTCCTCAGTGAAGTACTCTTTTGGGTTTGGATGTGGTATCCTAGAAGTTCCAAATGATGAAAACTTTACATGGATGAGTTCTCATGGAGATAATTTCTAAATACTTAAGCAGTTAAAACTAAAGCTATGCCTCTGTGATTCCACTGATAAGACTCTTCCCCCTCACCCAGCCAAATACCTCCAATGACAGACATTGAGAGTTATACTATAAAACAAAATGTCACCCCACCATCCTGATATCAAAAATCTGATCTTATAGTAGAGGATTAGGAAAACCATGGGGAGCCCAGAAGAAGAATACGTTGTGTTCATTTACATTTCCTGTTAGGGCATCCTTCCATCCCCAGATAACTAGCTTTGGATGTCCCTTGCTTTGGTCTCTGTGCTATCTCCTAGAAGCCTGGCCACACCTGCAGCATTTTGCAGGTCAGAGACCAGAAGAACATGAATCCTGGCTCTGTCAGATTCTTCAGAAAAGAACATCTGTAAGAAAGACATCTTTTTCTTGCCACTTGTCATAATCATAGCTTGATGCACCTTGGGCTAAAAGTTCCTTTTCCTTCATGAGGAACAGAGGTGAGTGAGGGAAGAATAAAGATGTGGGTTGATAAAAATATTTTTCAGTGTTGAGCGGCATTTGTGCACGAAGCATGTGGCACAAGATTGCCAGGTGCCAATCCAGTAGCAAATACTCCTTTTCATCCTTTGTGATAAATTCTAGAGCAATGTGCCCAAATGAAAAGCTACATTTCTCTCTCACTTCTCAGAGTCGGGGTGTGAATGAGATATAAGCTGAAGTTGTTGGGTGAGTTTTCCAGAAAAGCTTCTCCTGCTGTCTGGAATGCAGACGTGAAGCTTGGAACTCTTACAGCCATCTTGGACTAAAAAGGAATCTTGCAAAAAAAGTTTCAAGTTAAAGATGGCAAAGCAAATGAAGGAAGTCTTAGATCCTTCATCACCATGGAGCCTCAATCCTGGTCCTCCTTTTTCTAGACTTCTTTCGCTTGAGAAGGTTAACTATTTTTTTTTCAAGTTATTATTACTTTGTCTTGTTATATGCTATTAAACAATTCGATATGGGTTATGAAGAGGACTACCCCGTTATTTGAAGTTGTTTCATACTCAGTTTGTTAAAATCATAAGGTTATAATTTTCATGTTGGGTGGTAGTTTCAAGGATGTTTATTATTATAATTTTATATAATTATTGTTATGCATAGATAATAATAATTACATGCTCTGCCACAGGGAGCCATTTTTTTTTCAGATTAGAACCCCAAATTGAAAAGCCATCAAGGTCTTTTATAAAAGAAAATGAATTGAAAAGTTCTGGGGTGGGGGGTGGAGGTAAGAGAGGTGGTAACCTGGGAAAGCCTGGAAAAAGTCCTGGGAAGACAAGTTTATAGGATCCTGGTTCTCCTCTGGAAATCCCCCTTTTGGTTCTACCCTAACCTTCTCCCCTCCCCAAATCATTCTGTGGGTACCAATTGTGGTAGGAAGAGTTTGCTATTTTTCCCCATTCTTTTGTTCTGTTCTGCTTTTTTAAAAAAATTGGACTTTTGGGGTTGTTAAATAAAATTTATAGGAGGCCATTGTTTTGGATTGAGCTCCTGCACTAGACCTGAACAGACCAAACCAAAACGTAGTCCATGCTAAGTACCACATAATCAAACTGAAACTCAAAGGAAGGAAGATAATCCCCCAAAAGGACAGTTTTTTTCTAAAACAGTGGGAGATTCACAGCAAACAATCAGAAAGGGACCAATCAACCTGAGCCAGCATGATACGGAAGTCCTCTCTACTTTATCCCTTACTACGAAAGTAACCTGATGTTAACCATTCTGCTTTCTGTTTTTTATTTGTATGTGTGTGTGTGTGTCTGTGTGTGTTTTGGTTGGTTTCTTGGTTCTTGTATTACTCTCTTTTCTTTTCCTGCTTAATCTACCTTACAAAAAACCACTATTCTGTTATGATCAATGGAGCTTACCTGTATTTGTAGGTGGGATGCTGCCTGGTTCATGAGTCACTAATAAAAGCCAATTACATCTTTAAATTAAATTTGTTGAAATTTTATTTTTAAAAATTCTGGCAACCACAAAGGGACCCAAAGGAAAGACTGCTGATACCTTTAAAGTCTACTCTCTTCCTCATAGAGCCTGGAAGTCATGAGCAACTTTCTCTCTCTTTCTGTCCGTCTCTGTTTCTCTCAGGTCCAAGCTCTGCTGTCTTTTACATTTGAGCACCCTGATCTCTTTGGCTTTTTTGTCCCAAGAGTTTGTTTGTACTATGGCAGGGCATATGATTTTGGGTGTTAACAGTGATCAGCGAGCGGGCTTTAGTTTTAAAGGTAACTGAGAGCAATTACAGTAAATGGCAATTACTTCCAGAAAGTGTCTCCATCTTTCACAAGTTTTCAGAAATTTGGGTTCCCTTCACTGCTTTTATTCTTATGGGCTAAGGTAAGGAAAAATCATTGGCTAAGTTGGTCAAGGGAATCTCAGAGCCAAGCCACAACTTGACTGGTGGGCACTGGGTTGGGCACCAAAAAGCTGCCAGTGGACCCTGTCACCTACAAAAAGACTCCTATGTTAGAATAAGTTGGTCATAGGTGGGTTAGATGATACTAGGTCACCCGCCAACCTTAAGAATATGTCTATGCAATGAAGAACACGATGAAAATAGCACACAACTGAACCCTTTCACATTTCTTCCTTAAGTTTTTATCTCAGCTCCGAGAGACCCAAGATTCAATGTAAAATTGGGATCCTATTATCTAAAGGACTGAGTACTTCACTTTGCAGTATGCCTATCTTTTTCACATATGAAAATTATGGCTCCAGAAGCTATGAATACTTACAAAAGTGGCAACTTTTTACCAAAGATAATTCAGAATTACAATAGCCATAGGTGGAACGTTCCAAATGGAGAAGATTGTTCATCAAAAAGGGGTACTTGAAACCCAGGTTTCGTGAATGACGAAGACAGAATGGGATGCATATTTTAATTGACAGATAGAAGCTTCTAAGAGATTACAAGAACCTAAAATAGACATTTTAGATTTATTGCAAAAAGCTAAGGAAAAATTGAAAATACAAACTATCTCCCACACCAAGGATGGTATGATTGATGGGAGTCTTACTGCCCCACTCTATTCTCCTTTTCCTGGGTGTTTCCAGCCTACTAACCCTCTGTCTGAATCACCTTTCTTCTCTGAAAAAAAAAAATGGTTATATAGTTTCCTTATAAGAAACAACCACCTGAGAATTCAGGCGATAGTCCCCGAGTGACTTATGATCTTTGGACAAAAAATGAGCTTAGGGCTATAGTTAAAGAATTTTCTAAACCTAGGGAAAGCTCTCTTCTTTAGCATTCTGCCTTCTACGCAGTGGATAATACAACCCAACCAACCCTAGCCACCCGCTTTGTAAATGAACTCTCCCCTGAAATTACCTGGTTCATAAAAACACAAAAGATAGGGTAGGAGGCTACAGGTTTAGCTGAATTAGTGATTATAGCTGAATATTTTGAAAGGTCTTTAGAATAAGATAAGAAACAAAGAGCTTCCAAATATTGGTTTTGCAATTTCAGCAACTCCATAGCATCAAACATTTAAATGACCTTTGGACCTACCACAGTGCTTTCTTAGGAAGTTACCCTTAAAAAAGCAGTTTCCAAGAAAATGTTGCCATTTGTGCAAGCAACTGGAACATTGGAATAGGAACTGCCCTCAAAGATTTCAAAGGAGGCCTCTAAACACAGACTGCCCACTCTCCAGTAGTAATCTCCATGTTACCCACCAAGACTGATGGGCCTCTGTGGAAAACTATGGTAAGCCACTACCAGTTATGCATTTAAATAGTCAGGAGGAGACAAAGATAAAAATCCATTGGAGGTCTCACCCAATTTTGATAGACACTCAAGGCACTCTTTCTACTTTACACCCCACTTTTACAAGACAGCCTTTTTCTTGGAACAAAAAGGAAATGTTAGCTGTGGAGGTATGAAATCAAATTCAAGAAGAATTTGCTTCTCAACCTATACAAGTGACTCAAGGCCCTTTTCTGAAAAACATTCTATTTTGCTGTGTAACACAACCCTGGTCAAGTTATTGGGCAGAGACCTTCTGTCTGAGCTAAAAGGCCTGATGTGATTTGCCTGTAACGGAGACTTGACTCTGAAATTTCTTGACTCACCTGAGTCAGATCTCCTGTAGACTTGACCATCTGTCCTAGATATAGAGGAAAAGGACAGCCCACAAAATGCTCCTTACTTAACTGAGAAACTCAGTGGCATATTGGCCATGTCTAATACTAGTATTGAAAGAATAAAAAGTGCAGAGCCTATTAAAATTTAAATAGACCCCACTAAGCCTCTTCCCAAATTCCCTTAACCTCCACTAAAGCTGGAGGTCATATAAAGTCTTGAGCCAATAATAGAAGACCCAGTTGCTCAGAGATTGATTATATCATGTACCAATCCTTGTAACTCACCAATCTTCCCCGTAAAAATCTAACAGGCAAAGGTAGCAATTTGTTCAGGATCTACAAACCATTAACAGGGTAGTTATTTCCTATTTTCCAGTGGTCCCAAACCCTACTCTTTTGTCACAGGTTCTCCCAAATTCTGAATCGTTTACAGTGGTATACCTATGATTAACCTTCTTTAGCATTCCAGTTGACCCCAACAGTCAATATCTGTTTGCTTTCACCTGGAATAATCAATAATATACCTGGATGGCCATGCCTCAGGAGTTCACTGAAGGCCATTCCTATTCCTCTCAAGTGCTTGAGACTTGAGTGCCCTCCAGTTCCTAGAGGCTTGACTCTCTTTTGCAGTATGTGAATGGCCTCTTAGTGTGTTTACTGACAGGAGGTATCCCAACAGGAGTCTATCTATCTGTCATAATGGTTAGTAGAGAAGGAACATAAGGTTTCCCAAGACAAATTATAGTTATCATCAGATACTGTTCACTATTTGGGACACGATCTAAGTGCTAAGATCTAAATCTCCAACTGTCTCCTAATAAAGTTAGGCTTATCCAAGATTTGCCCAGACCTGTAAATAGGAGACAGCTTTGCAGGTGTTTAGATTTACTTGGATATTGCTGTCTGTGAGTCCCCAGTATTTTCCTATTAACATTTATGAAGTCTAAAAGCTCAGTTCTTTTACCCCTTCCTTGGGAAGAAAGAACATGAGACAACCTTTGTAGGATAATAAGGGCACTACAAAATTACAAAGCTCCCCTGCCTTAGAATTGCTCAATTATTCAAAACCTTCCACCCTGTTTGTGCAAGAGAGTAATAACCAGACCTTGGGTATGGTCACACAGTTACGTGGTGGAAAGCTTGGGCCATGGATTATTATAGTGCTTAATTAAACTCAGTCACTAGGGCATACCCAAATTGCCTTAAAGCTAAATGCAGTGGAAAAACTGGTTGTAGCTTCTGGAAATCCGATCTTAGGTAATGCTTTGTATCCTCACACACCACATGCAGTACAGTCTTCTCAATTCTAGCTGTATCCAACATCTTTTTGTGAGCAGACTAATCTCTTATGAAATCCTTTTACTCTCACCGTTTAATCTTCATTTGAAATGCATAATGCTCCCAATCCTACTTTGTTGCACTTATCTGATGAAGGTAAACCACATGACTGTAAAATGGTAACCTCTCAATTAGTCATTATTTTCCATCTTGATTTGCAGGAAATTCCTTTTCAAAATTCTTTTTGAGCGTTTCTGTTTTTTGTTTTGTTTTGTTTTGTTTCTTTTGGATGGATCTTGATGTTAAAGATCAGGAAGAAAACTTTTGTGCTGGATATGCATTCACCATCCAATATGAGCTCATTGAAAGTGGCAAACTGCCCCTCTTGAAGTCTGCTCAACAGGCAGAGCTTTGTGCACTTGCCCATGCCTGTATTTTATCTAAAAACCAGTCTGAGTGACAGTTGCTGTGCCTCTGCAGTGGTTCATAACTTTGGAATGCTTTGGAAACAAAAAGATTTCTTCACATCTGCAGGTACGTCAATAAAAAATGACCCACAAGTTAATGAGTTCCTTACTGCTATACTGCTGTCTAAAGAGATTGCTATCATAAAAAAGACACCTACAAAGAAGCCTGAATATCAGGGAGATGCTCTACCCAGCTTTCATGCCAAAACTATTACTCCATCCTGTGAGGTCTGTTATCTAAATCCTTCAGCTAAAAGAAAACTATAAAGCAACGGTCTCCAAACTTTTGGTGACTGGCTTCAGAGAAGACAGTTTTCCACAGACGGGTTGGGGATGGTTTCAGAATGATTCTAGTGCATTATATTTATTGCTGTATCCATTCAATTCTAGCTATATCCAACATCTTTTTGTGAGCAGACTAATCTCTTATGAAATCCTTTTACTCTCACTGTTTAATCTTCATTTGAAATGCTATAATGCTCCCAATCCTACTTTGTTGCCCTTAACTGATGAAGGTAAACCACATGACTGTAAAATGGTAACCTCTCAATTAGTCATTATTTATTTATTACACTTTATTTCTATTATTATTACATTGTAATATATAATGAAATAATTATAGAACTCACCATAATGCGGAATCTATGGGAGCCCTGAGCTTCTTTTCCTGCAATTAGATGGCCCTATCTGGGGGTGATGAGAGACCATGACACCTGAAATGTGTTGCTTACATTCAGTCTACTCTGTTACCTCGTTTTGTTTGCTGTCACTGCAGAAAACCCTGCTTCACAAAGATAGGATGTTAGAAATGGAAGCAGGCTTTTCAGTGCTTTTGTGCCAATTGCCAGATACTCCACCTTGACAATTAGGATTTGAAGTTGTCTTAAACACACTTTTAAGGCCACTGTCATTTGCGGTGTCAAGCAGTTGATCCTCTACTAGCATGGACAAAGTCAATTCACCTGGCTTATTCACAAATGGATCGTGGATCCATTCCTTTCCAGTTTGGGCGTCTTTTGTGGTTGGGAAGTGATGCTCAGACTTTTTTGAAAGCTGAGATAGGTGATCATCCACCAGCTGAAGAAAGAAGGCCCTAGCTCAGTCTCCCTCAAAATTTCTCCTAATGTTTGAAACATGTCAGAATTCCCCATGTTCACTCATGGCCCCCATAATTTTAGTTTCGCTTTGAATGCTGCCACTTTATCTGCCAACTTGAACCCAGTTGTCATTCTCCCTCGAAGTGACAGATTGAATTTGTTGAGCAGGTTGAATATGTCACACAAGTAAGCAAGTTTTGTGACCCATACTGTGTCATTAAAATGTGCTGCTAGTGGTGACTGTTTTTCTAAAAGAAGTCTTTGGAGTGGTTCTTGTAATTCAAAAACTCTGGCAGCAATCTACCTTTAGAAAGCTATCTCACTTCTGTGTATAAGAGAAGGCCTGTGTGCTCTGCATCCATCTCCTCATGGAGCTGCACAAACAGGCATGAGTTAAGGGCATGTACTTTGATGTGGTTGATCATTTTAATCACATGCTGCCAAATGTTGTTAAGTGCAGGTGACGTTTCTCAGCTAGCCAGCATTTCTCTATGGATGACACAGTGCATAGACTCACATTCAGAAGCAACCTCTTGGACCCTAGTAGTGAAACCAGAAAGCCGTCCAGTCATGGCAGCCACTCCATCTGTGCATATACCACACAAGATGACCATTTCAGTTTTCCTGATATGTAATCATTCAAAGACTTGAATACTTCTGCAGCCATAATGTTGACTGGCAACAAAAAGTGCACATAACACATCCTCATGCACATCCTCCTGAAATATATAGTGCACAAAAACAAGCACTGTTGCCTTGTCAACATCGGTAGACTCATCAACCTGGATTGTGCACCACAGAGACTCATTAATCCTCTCAATCAGTTGTGCTTCAGTATCTGCTATTTCATCAATTCATCTAGTTATGGTGCTAGCTGAAAGAGGAACACATGCCACCTCTTGAACTGCGGTCTGTCCTGAAGTTCATGATATATGTCCTTAGCAGCAGGCAGGATCAATTCTTCACCAATAGTAAAGGGCTTCTTAGCTTTAGCAATGCAGTTAGCCACTAAGAATTATTCTGTGAGTGCAGGCACATTTGATGAAGTGATGTCCTTCAATAATTGCTTCTGTTCGTTATGTTCATGTTTTTTTGTTTGTTTGTTTTGTTTTGAAAAACTCCGGAGGCTTACCTTTTAATGCAGGGTGCTTTGTCTCTATGTGGTAAAGCAGTTTTGAAGGTTTCATGGCTTTGTTGGATAGCCAGTTGCCATATATTATACATAGTGGGCTTGGAGAATGTGACTTACCTGTTGCAATAAACCTGTAATTTAAGTAATACACTTGGTATTTTCTTTTAAATGCAGCTTTCTTTTTGCTCACAGTCTTAGTCTTCTGCTGTTTCATCATTGGGCATTTCCCCTTTTGCAGAGAAGCTCTCCAGTGACATTTGTTTTTTACTCATTTTGGCTATGGTTAGCATGTGGGCTTACCAAAACTGTGACTGTGGCAAGTGCGCAATGCGGGAAAGAGTCACAGACAGCAGTGGTGAATAAAATAATGGGCGGGCCACATGTGGACTAAAATAAGTCGCAGATTCTGACTTAAAGCCTGCCACCAGATGCAGCTATACAATTGAAGTACCTCAACTCACTTTCCACTATAAAGCCTGCTACCGGCCGGGCGCGGTGGCTCAAGCCTGTAATCCCAGCACTTTGGGAGGCCGAGACGATCACGAGGTCAGGAGATCAAGACCATCCTGGCTAACACGGTGAAACCCCGTCTCTACTAAAAAAAAATACAAAAATCTAGCCGGGCGAGGTGGCGGGCGCCTGTAGTCCCAGCTACTCGGGAGGCTGAGGCAGGAGAATGGTGTAACCGGGAGGCGGAGCTTGCAGTGAGCTGAGATCCGGCCACTGCACTCCAGCCCGGGCAACAGAGCGAGACTCCGTCTCAAAAAAAAAAAATAAATAAATAAAGCCTGCCACCAGATGCAGCTTAATTGTCACTTGCCACTCACTGATAGGGTTTTGATATATGAGTGTGCAAGCAATTGATTTATTATGGTCTCTGTGCAGTCAGACCTCTCTGCTAATGTTAATCTGTATTTGAAGCTGCTCCCCAGCACTAGCATCACTGCCTCAGCTCCACCTTAGATCATCAGGCATTAGATTCTCATAAGGAGCGCGACCTAGATCCCTTGCATGTGCGGTTCACAATAGGGTTCTTATTCCTATGAGAATCTAATGCTGCTGCTGATCTGACAGGAGACAGAGCTCAAGTGGTAATGTGAGTGATAGGGAGTGGCTTTAAATACAGATAAAGCTTCACTTGCTCACCTGCCACTCACCTCCTGCTGTTTGACCCAGTTCCTAACAGGCCAAGGACCAGTTACCAGTCCAGGTAGCAGGTATCATGCTTTATAGCAGGGGTCTCCAAACCCCAGGCCATAGACCGGTTAAGCAGGGGTTCGGGATCCTTGCTACAAAGCACGTTCCCTGCTACCTGACTTTGCCTCCTTACACCCAGACACTATTGCCTATGGACAACAAAATACTTCTAAGGATGAAAAAGAATATTGGCAATGAGTGGGATGCTATTTCAATTTCCTTTCCTAACTGTGGGAAAACGAAGAGGGTTACATGGTGTTCACAGGCTTCCTTAGAGGACCTTTGTTAGGCTCCTTACATTTCTTTACCCATAATGGTATTGGTAACATGATACAAAAAATCAGTAGGTATTGGTGAGGAAACCGTTATAAAATTGCAAACGTTATTTACAATCAGTGCTTAATCTGTCAACCTCTGAAGTCAGGAAAGTCCCTTTCTGTTCTCCCTGGGATGACTCCTGTCCATCAAGCCCATTTGAGCATTTATAATTAGATTTCAATTAACTCCTGTCAAGTATGGGTTATCAATATGTACTTGCTGAACTCTGCATGTTTTCTGGAGGGGTCAGGCCTAGGATAGGATAGTTTTCCTGGTGCATGCTCTCAAAAGTCTTAAATTCCTGCATGCAGTCATCTACCCAATGCCAAATAGTCTCTCTCCAGCTAGAATGACAAAAACTCAAAGAAATGTGTAATAACGAGGACACTCTAACCTCTGAATAATGTGTTGAGACTGAAAATCCAGAATGATGATCACTGAGTGTAGCACTGATGCCCTAAGTCTCACCTGGGTGAGAGCCTGACCAAAAGCAGGAGTTTGTTAAATAAAATTTATAGGAGACCATTGTTTTGGATTGAGCTCCTCTGCTAGACCCCAACAGACCAAACCAAAATGCAGTCACTCATGTTGATTGCCACGTAATCAAACTGCAACGAAGCAAGATAATCCACATCCCACCCCACCCGCCCCAAAGGCTAGTTTTCCTAAAATAGGAGACTCACAAGCAGCCAATCAGAAAGGGCCCAGTTACCCTGAGCCAACATGCCTCTCTGCTTTAACCCTTACAAGAAAGTGACCTGAAGTAACCTCATGTCAACCAATCCACATTTATTTTTGTGTTTTTCTGTTTCTTTGTTCTTGCTCAAACTATCTCACAAAACTGACTGTTCTGCCATGTCCAGTGGAGCTTCCTTCTATTTTTACATGGGAGGCTGACTGATTCATGAGTCACTAGTAAAAGCCAATTAGACATTTAAACTAAATTGGCTGGAATTTTGTTTTTTAACAGGGTACATGAAGAGATTAATCGTGATTCTCAATTCATTATATGTTTTTATCAAATGTCTATATAAGGACTTCTATCTGTTAATAATAATAACAACAATAATACCCATTATTAAAACCACCACCTAACATGAAACTAGAACCCTGACAATAACTTTCATCAATGTGGTTTTTACTCATTTCCTCTCCTTGGATGCAAGGGGGAAATATTTTTAAAGGAGCAAAGAAAGTAAAAGCATCTCAGTGGATTTTCCATGTTCAAAGAGTTTGAGTATTTCCGTGATTCTCTAAGGTTTTACAAATTGACTCACCTTTTTAGGAAGCTGACTCTTTGACACTTTGAGAACTGAATTTTATAGTAGCATTAACCATGCAAATTTCCTAGAAACCTCAGTGTCATTGAACAAGTAAATCCTATTGTTGCATTTGTCACTAGTCGTAGGCAGAAACATCTTTTTTTATAAGAACTTTTAACTCTTACTTTGTTAAAACTATTACTTTATCAAAATACCACAAGCATTTCATCAAAGACACATACAGACTCTTTGCTGAGCAGTGGCTATAACTTGCCTGACCACCCTTGATTTTCTTCACCGTCCACAATGAAGTATCTGCAATTGCTCATAAACCTAAAGGTGAGACAATACTGGAAATGGTGTGTTATGGTCTTCTCTGCCCTCTAACCATCACCTAATCTTGTGATTCTTCCAACCTTACAAAAGAGAAAAAACAAAAAGCAGGCACCGTTTTGGGTAAGTTCAAAAGATGTTCTAATCTATTTTTATCACAATAAAACTTTGATTAGCCCAAACTAACATTCTGAATCTAGGAACAGTCAGACCCCTCACTCCACATACTTGAATTTTTAACAAAAGAACATGATGAAACAAGGACATCACCTCTCACAGATATGCTAAGTGCCCTGTTGTAGCTACAATGCCACTCTGTTGATTGAGGATTGCAATGTACATGCATCTTAGCAACAATTTTAGTTACCTAGTTTGAGTTGGCAGCTGTATTAGGATTTTCAGAGGAACAGAAACAATAGGATGGATGGATGGACAGATAGGTAGATGACAGATAGACAGGTAGATAAGAGATTTAGTAGGGGAATGGGCTCACATAATTATGGAGACAGGGAAGTCTCACAACAGGCTCTCTGCAAGCTCAAGACCCTGGGATGGCAATAGTGCGACTCGTTCCAAGTCCAAAAGCCTCAGAATCAGGAAAACCGATAGTGTCATTCTCAGTCCAAGGCTGAAGCCCTGAGCACCTGGGAGGCCACTGTTGTGAGTCCTGGAGTTCCAAGTCTGGAGAGCCTGGAGTTCTGATGTCTAAGGGCAGGAGGAGGCTGTCTCAGCTCTAGGAGAGAGTAAGAGAAAGTTCTTTTCTCTTCATTTTTTGTTTGTTCTATTTAAGCCCCCAGTTGATTGGAAGGTGCCTGCCCACATTGAAGGTGAATCTTCCCCACTCGGTCCACTGATTCACATGCCAATCACCGCTGGAAACACCCTCACAGATAGCCAGAGGTAATGCTACACCAGTTCTCTAGGCATTCCTTAATTCAGCCAAGGTGACACATAATATTAGCCATCACATTAGCTAACTTCCATCACTCTGTGTTCAGCCTCTTTGCTGCAATGATTGGAATCTACATTCCTCTCGTGTCTCTCATGTTTTTGTCTAGCTCTTGACAGCAACTCCATAGTCCTTCTAAAAATAGGTTTAACTGATTAAAATATTTTGCTTTAAAGTTTTATTTACTTATATTACAAATGATTTATACTCACTGTGGAAAAATGACAATATAGTCAAGCAAAAAGAAAATCAAAATTTTGTAAGTCAGATTAAACATCATTGTGGTCCTTTCTCTGTCTCTAATTCTGTATGTTTACATGTGCATGTGTGCCCATGTGCGTGTGTGTGTGTGTGTGTAAAAGGACAGTTTTGGCTGTTTGAAGTTGGCAATTACCTCACCCAAATTTCCCACCAGTGTGTGTTTACATCTATTGAAATGCCAGGGCTTTTATTTTGCAAGTAGAGGAAAAGAGAGGAGTTGGGTTGGGGACAGGGTGTAAGAAGAGAAGGAGGAAACTGAAGGAAATAAGGTGGCACCTCTCTCATCCTACCCACTCAACTAGGTTTGAGTCACTGATCAGAGCCAAAAATGGAACAAACTGAATTATAGTTGATCAGGTCTGCACCATTTCCCTCATCATGACTTTATACTGATGTGGTACGTGTATAGCATCTGCTGGAAATTCCTCAAAAGAACCAGGGGACAGTTCAATTGGCTCTAAGTTTCTGCTTTGAGGAGGGGAAGCTGAGAGGTGTTATATTTGGATGTACATATATGTGAAGCTATTTTACATTCATTCAACTTTCCAGTCAATCTTTTTTGAGTGCTATGTTAGTTTTCTATAGCTGTTGTAACAAATCACCACAGATTCAAAACAACACAAATGTATTCTCCTAAAATTCTTGGGGTCAGAAGTCCAAAATGAGTGTTATGGATTAAAATCAAGTTGTTGGCAGAGTTGCTGCTTTTGAAATCTGTGAAAAAGAATCCTTTCCTTGCTTATTTTGCATTCTAGAGGCTGCTGCGTCCTTGGGCATCATCTCACTCATGTCACCTTTTATTCCCCTTCCTCTATCATCACATCACCTCTTGTTTCTTTGGTCTTTTTGCCTTTCTCTCATAAATTCCCCTGTGGTGACCCACAAGGGTCACCTTGGGTAGTGCCCACCCAGATAATTCAGGATAATTTCCCTTCTCAAGATCACATCTGCAAAGTCCCTTTCGCCATGTAAGGTTTTCAAATTATTAAAGAAAGAAAACTTGGAATCCAAAATTTTATATCCAGCAAACTGTTATTCAGATGTGTGGGCATGGTAAAAATGTTTCCAAGTATAGGCACTCCTCA
Organism: Rhinopithecus bieti; assembly: GCF_001698545.2. NCBI lineage: Eukaryota > Metazoa > Chordata > Mammalia > Primates > Cercopithecidae > Rhinopithecus > Rhinopithecus bieti. Next base: position 3,251,300 of record NW_016807975.1, on the reverse strand, counting down.
GTTTACATTGTAATGCGGGACTAAAAAGGTTTTGCTATGTTAATAACTAATCGGAAAACTGGAAATTGTTCCATGCCCTTCAGAAATTTTGTCAAAATATTAAAACTCTCTTACTCATAAATGTATTAGGAAATGAAAAAATAGTAAAGCTAGTATTTATTTAATATATTACAATTTACATCTTAGAAACATTGAGAATTAACATATTTCTTTGTGAAAAATATCAAGAATATGATATTTTCATATCTTGGAATTGTTTGATTAAAGGATACAAAGTTTCAGATAGACAGGAGGAATAAATTTTGAGTTCTATTGCATAGTAGGTTGACTGGTTAATAATAGTGTATAATATATTTCAAAATAACTCATAAATTTCAAGTGTCTCACCACAAAAAAAAGTGGGTGAGGTGATGAATATGTTAATTATCTTGATTTAGTGGTTCTACATTGTAAATTTTATTAAAACATCACATTGTCTCTTATAAATACAATTACGATTTTCAATTAAAATCATAATTAAAAGTATCAAAAGTAGTTTCAATAATGCTCACTTTCTTTCCTTCATATAAATTATGATGTATAAATTACCTCCTAATTAAAGAAGTTAATCTATTTTACTCTTTATTGGCCACTCTGTGATTCTTTCTTTTATTGCCTAAATTCTTGATGATATTCCCTTCCAAAAAAAGTCTGTCTCATTAATATAAATATTTGCTGATCATTATAACCATCTGCCTTAACTATTTCTCAGAATCTGAGTGCATATTTTACAGCAACATTTTTATTTGCAATAGTAGCTTCACGAGGCAGTTTAACATTAATCAATTCATGCTAATTTCTGAAATGGTGAAATCAGACTTTATCCTCATTCTCGTTGTAATTATTATTTGTTTTCCATGTGGTAACTAATTTCACATTTTGCCTTGAATGCTTGCCAAATGATTGTAATTGTTTGTTAAATCTTTAAAGTAGAAGTAAATGCTCAATTTCAATGATAAGTGGCTTTCTGTTCCCAGTGCAATTTAAACTAAAATATGTTGATATGATGACTTTATCGTGTTTTTTGTATTTATCAGACATTTTCAACATGGTTCATACTGTACCATCCTGCAGACCTAGTTCTCATCTTTTGCTTTGCTGTTGCCATTTTCAAATCTTATGATTACATCAAATTTCACTTTCAGACTTAACACTTTTTATTTCTTTTGCAATTTCATCTTTTTTATCCAGTTCCCTCATTTGATTATCCATTTTTGCAAAAACATCACATGAGGTTGGTTATCACTGGGAAACAATGAGGCAACACAGCTACATGCTTTGCTGTTTTCACGCAACCTGATTAACAGATGCACAGTGACTGATCACCAACAGACTTTGAAAGAGTGGTGTGGATGTTCACTGCTCTTGATATATCTCTTATTTACATGATGATCGAAGACTAAAGAGCAAAATTTTTATTTTATGTAATTAGTCACAGTTACAATAACTGTATTGTGTTAACTGAAATTGAACCACTGTTGTTGGAGTCTGCTGTTATTTAACTAAATTGAAGTAACTGAAATTTGCACATATCAGAATTATGCATAATGAGGACTGCTTGTATATAAGATTTCAGAAGCTTTACCTCACCAAGTTCCAAACTGAAGACAAATTTTGGATGAGCTACTGAAATGAGAAAAGCAATGACATGGGGAAAAAAAGAAAGAAAATCACTGACAAAGAAAATGTTGTGTTCTAAGAAATTTATGAAATAAAGGTGATCAAACAGTGTTTGTTGTTGCTTGGAAAAATATTTGAGACCAAAGAAAAATGGAAAATATATCTATATCACATAAAATTAAATGTCTAGATTATAAGAAGCTAATGGGGTGGGGGAGAAGAGAGAAAGAAGGAGAGGATATGAGAACATGCTAAACTTTGTGTTTCATTAGCAGGAAAATTAGATACCAATTTTTAAAAGGACAAAGTTAAAAGCAACTGAAATCAAATATGTGCTTTTAGAAGGGTACATCTAGATACAAGAAAACTACATAAAAATAAAAACAAAGGAATGACAAACATGTGATTCAAAATGATAGTGGTTGGGGTGGGGGAGACAATGAGTGGGACAGGAGAGACTAACTACTAACAGTAGTTAGCAGTTAGTGTAAGTTGTTGTTGGAGCCCTAGCTTTTGTTTTGGAGGTGTGGTATACAGCTCAGTGACTGCTGTGAGCTGTATGTTTCCCAGGATTTGTGACTTCCACGAAAGCTTAAGCCAGAGTCTATTTAGCTTCCCTTTTGTAAGGGGTTGGGATGTCTTTTAATAGTGGCAATAAAGCCCACTATTTTATGTATCTATTTTTAAAATAATTTTAACTTTTATTTTAGATTCCGGAGATATATGTGCATGTCTGTCACATGGGAACTCTGTGTGACACTGAGATTTGAGGTGTGGATGATCCATCACCCAGGCAGTGAGCACAGCACCCAATAGGTCATCCCTCAGACCTTCCTCCCTCCCTTCCTCCTCCAGCAGTCTTCATTGTCTATTGTTCCCATCTTTGTGTCCATGTGTACTCAGTGTTTAGATCCCACTTTTAAGTGAGAATATGCAGTATTTGGTTTTCTGTTCCTGCGTTAATTTGCTTAGGATAATGGCCTCCAGCTGCACCCATATTTCTGCAAAGGATATGATTTCATTCTTTTTTATGGCTTCATCATATTCTGTGGTGTATATGTAGCACATTTTCTTTATCCAGTCCATCGATTTTTTTCCGTAAGTTATTGGGGGTACAGGTGGTATTTGGTTACATGAGTAAGTTCTTTAGTGGTGATTTGTGAGATTTTGGTGTGCCCATCACCTGAGCAGTATACACTGCACCATACTTGTGGTCTTTTATCCCTCGCCTTCCTCCCACTCTTCCTCCCAAGTCCCCAATGTCCATTGTATCATTCTCATGCCATTGTGTTTCATAGTTTAGCTCCCACATATCAGTGAGAACGTTCTCAAAAAATGAGAACATTCTCATAAAATGTTCTCATACGATGTTTGGTTTTCCATTCCTGAGTTACTTCTCTTTGGGTTGGTTCCATGATTTTTCAGTTGTGAATTGTGCTGCTATAAACATGCATGTGCAAGTATCTTTTTCATATAATGACTTCTTTTCTTCTAAGTAGATACCCAGTAGTGGGATTGCTGGATCAAATGGTAGTTCTACTTTTAGTTCTTTAAGGAATCTCCGCACTGTTTTCCACAGTGGCTGTACTAGTTTACATTCCCACCAGCAGTGTAGAAGTGTTCCCTGTTCACTGCATCCATGCCAACATCTACTGTTTTTTGATTTTTTGATTACAGTCATTCTTGCAGGAGTAAGGTGGTATCACATTGTGGTTTTGATTTGCATTTCCCTGATCATTAGTGATGTTAAACACTTTTTCATATGTTTGTTGGCCATTTGTATATCTTCTTTTGAGAATTGCCTATTCATGTCCTTGGCCCACCTTTTTTTTTGGGCGGGGATGGAGTCTTGCTCTGTCACCCAGGCTAGAGTGCAATGGTGCGATCTCTGCTCACTGCAACCTCCACCTCCTGGGTTCAAGCTATTCTCCTGCCTCAGCCTCCTGAGTAGCTGGGATTACAGGTGCATGCCACGACGCCCAGCAAATTTTTTTGTATTTTAGTCGAGATGGGGTTTCACTGTGTTGCCCAAGCTGGTCTCAAACTCTTGAGCTCAGGCAATCCACCTGCCTCCGCCTCCCAAAGTGCTAGGATTATAGGCGTGAGCCACCAAGACTGGCCATGTTTGTTTGTTTCTTACTGGTCTGTCTGAGTTCATTGTAGACTCTGGATATTAGTCTTTTGTCAGATGTACAGATTGTGAAGATTTTCTCCCACTCTGTGGGTTGCCTGTTTACTCTGATGACTGTTCCTTTTGCTGTGCAAAAGCTCTTTAGTTTAATTAGGTCCCAGCTATTTGTCTTTGTTTTATTGCATTTGCTTTTCACATTGTGGTTTTGATTTGCATTTCCCTGATCATTAGTGATGTTAAACACTTTTTCATATGTTTGTTGGCCATTTGTATATCTTCTTTTGAGAATTGCCTATTCATGTCCTTGGCCCACCTTTTTTTTTGGGCGGGGGATGGAGTCTTGCTCTGTCACCCAGGCTAGAGTGCAATGGTGCGATCTCTGCTCACTGCAACCTCCACCTCCTGGGTTCAAGCTATTCTCCTGCCTCAGCCTCCTGAGTAGCTGGGATTACAGGTGCATGCCACGACGCCCAGCAAATTTTTTTGTATTTTAGTCGAGATGGGGTTTCACTGTGTTGCCCAAGCTGGTCTCAAACTCTTGAGCTCAGGCAATCCACCTGCCTCCGCCTCCCAAAGTGCTAGGATTATAGGCGTGAGCCACCAAGACTGGCCATGTTTGTTTGTTTCTTACTGGTCTGTCTGAGTTCATTGTAGACTCTGGATATTAGTCTTTTGTCAGATGTACAGATTGTGAAGATTTTCTCCCACTCTGTGGGTTGCCTGTTTACTCTGATGACTGTTCCTTTTGCTGTGCAAAAGCTCTTTAGTTTAATTAGGTCCCAGCTATTTGTCTTTGTTTTTATTGCATTTGCTTTTCGGTTCTTGGTCATGAAATCCTTCCCTAAGCCAATGTCTAGAAGTGTTTTTCCAATGTTATCTTCTAGAATTTTTATAGTTTCAGGTCTTAGGTTTAAGTGCTTAATCCATCTTGAGTTGATTTTGTATAGGGGAGAGATGAGGATCCAGTTTCATTCTCCTACATGTGGCTAGCCAATTATTCCAGCACCATTTGTTGAAAAGGGTGTCCTTTCCCTACTTTATGTTTTGTTTGCTTTGTTGAAGGTAAGTTGACTGTATTTGGCTTTATTTCTGCGTTCTTTATTCTGTTCCACTGGTTTCTGTGCCTATTTTTATACCAGTGCCATCCTGTTTTGGTGACTATGGCCTTATAGTATAGTTTGAAATCAGGTAGTGTGATGTCTCCAGATGTGTTCTTTTTGCTTAGTCTTGCTTTGGCTATATGAGCTCTTTTTTGGTTCCATATGAATTTTAGAATTGTTTTTTTCTAATTCTGTGAAGAATGATGGTGGTATTTTGATGGGGATTGCATTGAATTGGTAGATTGCTTTTGACAATATGGCCACTTTCACAATATTGATTCTACCTATATGAGCATAGGATGTGTTTCTATTTGTTCATGTCATCTTTGACTTCTTCCAGCAGTGTTTTATAGTTTTCCTTATAGCGGTCTTTTGACTCCTTGGTTAGGTATATTCCTAAATATTTTATTTTATTTTTATTTTTGCAGCAATTGTAAAAGTGGTTGAGTTCTTAATTTGATTCTCTGCTTGGTCACTGTTGGTGTATAGAAGAGCTACTTATTTGTGTACATTAACATTGTGTCCAGAAACTTTGCTGAATTCCTTTATCAGTTCTAGGAGCTTTCTGGAGGAGTCCTTGGGGTTTTCAAGGTAAACGATCATGTTGTCAGCAAATAGTGTCAGTTTGACTTCCTCTTTACCGATTCGGATGCCCCTCATTTCTTTCTCGTGTCTGATTTCTGTAGCTAGGACTTCCAGTATTGTGTTGAAGAGGAGTGGTGAGAGTGGACATCCTTGACATGTTCCAGTTCTCAGAGGGAATGCTTTCAACATTTCCCCATTCAGTATTATGTTGGCTGTGGGTTTGTCACAGATGGCTTTTATTACATTAAGGTATGTCCCTTGTGTGCTGATTTTGCTTAGAGTTTTGATCATAAAGGATCCTGAATTTTATCAAATACTATTTTTGCATCTATTGAGATGATCATGTGATTTTTTGTTTTTAATTCTATGTTGTGTATCACATTTATTGACTTCCGTATGTTAAACCATCCCTGCAGCCCTGGTATGAAACCCACTTGATCATGGTGGATTATCTTTTGGGTATGTTGTTGGATTTGGTTAGCTAGTATTTTGTTGTTAAGGATTTTAGTGTCTGTGTTAATCAAGGATATCAGCCTGTAGTTTTCTTTTTTGGTTATGTCCTTTCCTAGTTTTGGTATTAGGGTGATGTTGGCTTCATAGAATGAATTAGGGAAGGTTCCTTCTATCTCTATCTTGTGGAATAGTGTCAAAAGGATTGGTGCCAATTCTTCTTTGAATGCCTGGTAGAATTCTGCTGTGAATCCATCTGGTCCTGGACTTTTTTTTTTGTTGGTAATTTTTATATTACCATTTCAATCTTGCTGCTTGTTATTGGTCTGTTCAGGGTGTCTAATTCTTTCTAATTTAAGCTAGGAGGGTTGTATTTTTCCAGGAATCCATCCATCTCTTCTAGGTTTTCTGGTTTATGTGCATAAAGGTGTTCATAGTAGCCTTGAATGATCTTTTGTATTTCAGTGGTATCAGTTGTAATATCTCCTGTTTCATTTCTTAGTGAGGTTATTTGGATCTTCCCTCTTCTTTTCTTGGTTTATCTTGCCAGTGATCTATCAATTTTATTTATCTTTTCAAAGAACTAGCTTTTTGTTTCATTTGTCTTTTGCATTTTTTGTTTGTTTCTATTTCATTTAGTTCTGCTCTGATCTTGGTTATTTCCTTTCTTCTGATGGGTTTGGGTTTGGTTTGTTCTTGTTTCTTAGCCCCTTGAGGTGTGACCTCAGAGTGTCTGTTTGCACTCTTTCAGTCTTTTTGACGTAGGTGTTTAGAGCTATGAACTTTCCTCTTACCACTGCCTTTGCTGGATCTCAGTAGTTTTGACAGATTGTGCCATTATTGTCCTTCATTTCAAATAATTTTTAAATTTCCATCTTGATTTCATTTTTGATCCAATGCTCATTCAGGGGTAGTGATTTAATTTCCATGTATTTGCATGGTTTCGAAGGTTCCTTTTGGAATTGATGTCCAGTTTTATTCCACTGTGGTTTGAGAGAGTGCTTGACATAATTTCAATTTTCTTAAATTTATTGAGTCTCTGAGAGAGTGCTTGAAATAATTTCAATATTTTTAAATTTATTGAGGCTCATTTTGTGGTCTATCATATAGTCTATCTTGGAGAAAATTCTGTGCACTGTTGAATAGAATGTGCATTCTCCGGTTGTTGGATGAAATGCTCTGTATATATCTGTTAAGTCCATTTGTTCCTAGGCATAGTTTAAATCCATTGTTTCTTTGTTGACCTTCTGTCTTCATGACCTGTGTAGTGCTGTCAGTGGAGTATTGAAGTCCCCCACTATTATTATGTTGCTGTGTATTTCATTTCTTAGGTCTCTTAGTAATTTTTAAACAAATTTGGGAGCTCCAGTGTTAGGTGCATGCATGTTTAGGATTGTGATATTTTCCTGTTGGACAAGGCCTTTTACCATTATATAATGTCCCTCCTTGTTTCTTTTAACTGCTGTTGCTTTAAAGTTTGTTTTGTCTGATATAAGAATAGCTACCCCTGCTCGCTTTTGCTGTCCATTTGCATGAAATGCCTTTTTCCACCCTTTTACTTTAAGTTTATCTGAGTCCTTATGTGTAAGTTGAGTCTCCTAAGGCAGCAGATAGTGGGTTGGTGAGTTCTTATCCATTCTGCAGTTCTGTATCTTTTAAGTGGAGCATTATTTAACTTCAATGTTAGTATTGAAATGTGAGGTACCGTTGCATTTATCATGTTCTTTGTTGCCTGTGTACTTTGTTTTTGTGTGTGCTTTGTTTTTGCTTTTCAACTTGTATTTTTGTTTTATAGGTCCTGTGTAATTTATGCTTTAAAGAGGTTGTGTTTTGATGTGTTTCCAGGATTTTTTCAAGATTTAGAGCTTCTTTTAGCAGTTCTTGCAGTGGTGGCTTGGTAATGGCAAATTCTCTCTGCATTTTTTTGTCTGAAAAAGACTGTATCTTTCCTTCATATATGATGCTTAGTTTCACTCGATACAAAATTCTTGGCTGATAAGTGTTTTGTTTGAGGAGGCTGAAGATAAGGCCCCAGACCCTTCTAGCTTTGTAGGGTTTCTGCTGAGAAATCTGCTGTTAATTTGATAGGTTTTCCTTTATAGGTTACCTGGTGCTACTGCCTCACAGCTCTTAAGATTCTTTCCTTCATCTTAACTTTGGATAACTTGATGACAATGTGCCTAGGCGAAGATCTTGCGACGAATTTCCTGGGTGTTCTTGTGCTTCTTGTATTTGGATATCTGGGTCTCTAGCAAGGCCAGGAAAGTTTTCCTTGATACTCCCAAATATATTTTCCAAGCTTTTAAAATTCTCTTCTTCCTCAGGAACACTGATTATTCATTGTGAATTTTGGTCATTTAACATAATTCCAGACTTCTTGGAGGCCTTGTTCATATTTTCTTTTTCTTTTTTCTTTGTCTTTGTTGAATTGGGTTAATTTGAACACCTCGTCTTTGAGTTCTGAGTTTCTTTCTTCTACTTGGTTCAATTCTATTGATGAGACTTTCCAGAGTATTTCGCATTTCTAAAAGTGTGTCCAAAGTTTCCTGAATTTTTCATTGCTTTTTTTCTTTAAGCTACCTATTTCCTTGAATATTTCTCCATTCACTTCTTGTATCATTTTTTTGAATTTCCTTGCATTGGGCTTCGCCTTTCTCTGGTCCCTCCCTGATAAGCTTAATAACTAACCTCCTGAATTCTTTTTTAGGTAAATCAGGAATTTCTTGGTTTGGATCCATTGCTGGTGAACTAATGTGATTTTTGGGGGGTGTTGAAGAGCCTTGTTTTGTCATATTACCAGGGTTAGTTTTCTGGTTCCTTCTCATTTGGGTAGGCTCTGTCAGAGGCAAGGTCTAGGGTGGAAGGCTGTTGTTCAGATTCTTTCGTCTCATGGAGTGTTCCCTTGATGTAGTACTCTCCCCCTTTTCCTATGGATGTGGCTTCCTGTGAGCTGAACTGCAGTGATTGTTATCTCTCTTCTGGGTCTAGGCACCTAGCAAGTCTACTCGGCTCCTGGCTGGTACTGGGGGTTGTCTGTACAGAGTGTTGTGATGTGAACCGTCTATGGGTCTCTCATCTATGGATGTTAGTGCCTTTTCTGGTGGAGGTTGTGGGGGGGGGCGCGGGTGTGCAGTGGACTCGGTGAGGGTCCTTAGCACACTAGATCAGTGGAGTTATGTACCTATGAGGATTATGGATGCCTCTGCTGAGTCATGCAGGTTGTCAGGGAAGTGGGGGTAAGCCGGCAGTCACAGGCCTCACCCAGCTCCCATGCACAGGCCTCACCCAGCTCCCATGCAAACCGAAGGACTGGTCTCACTCCCACCGTGTCCCCTGTCAACAGCCCCAGTCTGTTTCCAGGTGTAGGGCTATATGGCTTGAAAACCTGCCCCAGGCTATCTACCTCCCAGCTGTGAAAGAAAAGGGCTTGGTTCCTTCCCAGCCTGTGGAGTCTGCACACCAGATTTGCCCTCCCCTGGGTTCTGGCCAGGAGGCTTCTCACCCCATTCAAATTGTTACAAAGTTCAGCTAGAGATTTCCTTCTCCCTGTGCAGTTTTACCCCTTGCTCCTCTGTCTACCCTCCCAAGGATCCCTGTGGTACCAGACAGGAATGGGCTGCTTAGGGACCCAGTGAGCTCCCAGGGCCTTACTGCTGCTTCCTCTACCCCTGTATTTCACTCGGCTAGCTTGACTCAGCTCCAGGTAAAGTCAGAAACTTCTCCCACAAACAGACTTCTCCCACAAACAGCTTCTCCAGTGGGGGTGTGTGTTGGGGAGAAGAGGGTCTGCCTTTCTCACCTCCACAGTTGGGGCACTCACAGTTTTAGGGGGCTCTCCTGGGTCCTGCAGGAGTAGCCCGCTTCCTTCAGAGGGTCTGTGGGTCCTCTTGGGATTGCCGGTTTGTTCTTATAGTTGATCTGGAGCTAAAGTTCATAATGCAAACCCCCACACGCTGCTCCGCCCGGAGCTGCAATCTAGTCCTGCCTCCCATCTGCCATGATGATTGCTGTCTCCAGTCCTTCATTCATGAGCACCTGGGTTGATTCCATGTCTTTGCTATTGTGAATTGTGCACCAGTGAACATACGAGTTCATGTCTTTTTGGGAGAACAATTTGTTTTCCTTTGGGTATATTCCCAGTAATGGGAGTGCTGGGTCAAATAGTTGTTTTTCAAGTTCTTTGAGAAATCTCCAAACTGCTTTCTGCAGTAAGCCCTCTCTTTAAATAGCTAGGTTTGTGATTGCTATTTAGTTTACATATTAAACCCCCTTCATATTTATTTACATGTAAATAGTTGATGAAATATTTCATTTAGAGAATAGAGTGAATAGGAGATGAGGAAGCAGAGATTACAAGTTGAGACAATTTTCATACGTCTAAAATTGGTAATACATTGGTTTTAAATGTTTTTTATTTCTTATGAAAATAAACGTTGGCCGGGCGCAGTGGCTCAGGCCTGTAATCCCAACATTGGGGAGGCCGAGGTGGGCAGATGGCCTGAGGTCAGGAGTTCAAAACCAGCCTGGCCAACATGGTGAAACCTCGTCTCTACTAAAATACAAAATTAGCTGGGTGTGGTGGCAGGCACCTGTAATCTCAGCTACTCAGGAAGCTAAGGCAGGGAGACTCACTTGAACCTGGGAGGCGGAGCTTGCAGTGAGCCAAGATTGCACCATTGCACTCCAGCCTGGGCAACAGAGCAAGACTCCGTCTCAAAAAAAAAAAGAAGAGAGAGAGAAAGAGAGAAAATAAATGTTACGCATATATTCCTGAAACCTACTTATCCCATTCAACAACATGTTTTTATATTTCAATGTTAAGAAATACAAATCTATATCACAGCTTTAATGACTACATAGAATTCTATATTCGAGGGCATTTCATGATTTATTTAAATTGATTCTAAAACTTTTAAGCAATAAATAATGCTATGATAAATATTTTTGTACAGTCATATTTAAACAAGTATGTGATTCTATTTTTTTCAAGCATATAATCAAACCTGGAATAGCTGACTCATTGGGTATGACATATTTTAGACTTTTGGTACAAATTGACATTTATTTATAAAAGGACAGTTTTCCTAAGAAGAAAAAAATACAATACAAGATGTTCCGTACTTCATATATTTTAGCATTTAACAGCTTGAAACAACACATCTCTTTGCTGTTCTTCTAAATGTTAAGATCACATTTCAAACACACTCATCTCATTAGGCTTGGCCATCACTCTGTTGTAACTGGCTACCCACCTAATTATTAGATTTTTAATAAAAGCAAGCACAAATAAGAAAAAGAGAAAGGGAATAGCTTCAAGGTTAACTGAATATTTGAAATGTCAATGTAGTGTCAAAATTTGCTGCATGGTTTGGACGTAGTCAATTAAAAGTATCTTCTCTCTATACTTTTGAAATCCCTATTACCCTGGCATCCAGTACTTTTATTTTTTTAAATTTATTTTTATTATTTATTTTTGAGATGGTGTCTGACTCCCTCGCCCATGCTGGAGAGCAGTGGCGCGATCTTGGCTCACTGCAACCTCTGCCTTCTGGGTTCAAGTGATACTCCTGCCTCAGCCTCCCAAGTAGCTGAGACTACAGGTGTGCACCACCATGCCTGGCTAATTTTGTATTTTTAGTACAGAAGGGGTTTCACCATGTTGGCTAGGCTGGTTTTGAACTCCTGACCTCAGGTGATCACCCGCCTTGGCCTTCCAAAGTCCTGGAATTATAGGCATGAGCTACTGCGTCCGGCCCCAGTTACTTTTAAAACCTTATTCAAGTACATGTTGCAAATGAATCCAGCTTCTAGGCTGGTGCATAAATTGTAATTTGAAGTTTTAGTTCAATAAGTGAAGCATAATGACATTCCATTTTTCCAACGTAAATGTTACCAACCAGAGCTATGCTTGGGAGGAAGAACAGGGAAGGGATGTCAGGAAACCCTGAACTTCCTTCCACTTGTTCCAAATTAACTCATGTGTCTCCTGTTTTATAAATGCCTTTGGGAGGAGATACTAGCGTCATTCTGCAATAAAGATGAAGCTTGAATTCACTATATATCAGCATGTGCATATTTAAGATCAAAGTGTTTCCTGAAGTTGTGACAGTGAGAAGAGAGAGTTGGCTGAGTGCTAGAAGTATCACAGGGTTGACAAGGATGGCAGCCCCACCTGGAAGGGCTTTACAAGCGCGGAGAGTCTGGAGGCAGTCTCTGGAGAATTCATAACTCTCTAGGTAACTGCATCAGTCATCAATGTAATCAGCCTTATTCTTTCTTCTGAGGCGGGAAAGGGGTGCTGATGAGGCAAGATTCCGAACATTTGTGGATTCCTGGTCGTATACTACTGCTGTAAGACCTCCTTTTAACCGAATTTGGCCACATGCCTTTGGGCACCAGAAATTCGTATCTTAATACATGTTGTTGCTGGAGTCAATACATGTTTAAATTGATATACTGTATCAATTATATTGATGTCAATTCTCTCTTATTAATCCTAGAATAATTTAAAAGAAAAGACTAGACATAATTATGAACCACAAAAGACAGTAGATACACAAGTAAGTAATAAATGTTTTACAAACTTAAGTCATATACAGACCCCTCTTTAAAGGAAACTGATTTTCTCATGGGCCACTTAGTGTTTACTTAAAATATTTTAATTGTAATGTTAAAATGTCTAAATATAAACTTGGTATGCATGCCTTATGCTTATACAGCTTACAAACAAAAATATACTTACAAATTAAATATAAACAAGGCTACAGAGCCAAGTAAACTTAAAGTTAACAACATTTATTTAGTGTGACACTTGACGTTGTTTTGCTAATATTAAGGCCTTCCTTGCTATGTGTACACAGCATGACATAGCTTCTTTGGGATTTAGTGATCCATCTCATTGCTCTTGACTGCCCATTGGGAAAGACGCTCAATCTCTATCCATGTGGATTTTCTTGGAACTCCTATAAGCTCCAGGAGAGAGTTAGGGTGTGCCTGGGTGTGCCTAATTAGGTACCATTGACCCAAAATCTGTACTCAGATTTGTACTAAATAAACACAAGTACCCAGGGTTAGTATAAGATTTATTGCATTTTTTAAGTTTTAAAAGTAAAAGTGAGATCATAGGCACTGCCCATGGCCTCTTTGGGCCCTTCGTCTATTTCTCCACATTTCTGGAAACTCTTTTTAAGTACCTTCTAGAATTCTGTATCAGTCATCAAAAATATTATACCAAAGTTTGAGACAGGCAATTTTCTTTCAGTTGGAAGTAGTTGTTTCTACCTTGCTTGTATGGGGAGGGGTCTCTAATATGCACCCAATAATAATAGTCCCTGGGCTTTGTCTCCTGTCCTGCTTGCCTACCAAGGCCATGAAAACCTAAATTCTCCTTTACCTAGTTTGACAAATGTTCTCAGTTGAAATCCAGTTTTACTCCTCAGCTTGTTTTCTGAAAGATGGTCATGCCCTGCTTCTGGAAATGGAAATTCCAAATCTTACCTTTGTAATTACTTGCTGTACTCCCATCCCCAATGCCTGATGCAAGCATTTCAGTGATGCTGTTCTTTCTCCTCCAAGGTCAGGTGGGTTTCTAGTTGCACAGTAACAGTAATATGGAAGAGTAGACCTACCCAGTGAAAATTCACAAAGACAACCTGGCTTCTGCTTTCCAAATTCTCATCCTCTAATGAAGGAATCATAGCCAGCACAAAAGCATAATAGAAATACAAATGATAAAAATGTCAGAAACCCAAACATAGACTGTCACATGGCTGGACATAAGGACATAAAAGACCAATTCTATGATTGTAACGTAGATACTTCTCAGCTTTTTTTTTTTTTTTTTTTTTTTTTTAAAGTTCGGAGGCACATGAGCTGCTTGTTACATAGGTAAATTTGTCATGGGGGTTTGTTGTACAGACTTTGATCATCCAGATATTAAGCCTAGTACTCATTAGTTGTTTTTCTGATCCTCTCCCTCCTCCCACCCTTCACTAGGCCCTGGTTTGTGTTGTTCCTCTCTCTGTGTCCATGTGTTCTCATCATTTAGTTCCTATTTATAAGGGAGAACATGTGGTTTTCTGTTCCTGTGTTAGTTTACTAAGGATAATGGCCTCCACTTGCATCCATGTCCCTGCAAATGACATGCTCTCATTCTTTTTTATAGCTGCATGGTATCTCTCAGCTTTTTTTTTTTGCTGTTTTGTTTTCTTGAGATGGAGTTTCACTCCTTTTGTCCAGGTTGGAGTGCAATGGTGCGATCTCAGCTCACTGCAACCTCCGCCTCCCAGGTTCAAGTGATTCTCCTGCCTCAGCCTCCCGCATAGCTGGAATTTCAGCCAACCACCACCATGCCAAGCTAATTTTGTATTTTTAGTAGAGACGGGGTTTCACCACATTGGCCAGGCTGGTCTTGAACTCCTGACCTCAGGTGATCCACCCACCTTGGCCTCCTGAAGTGCTGGGATTACAGGCATGAACCACTGTGCCTGGCCTTCTCTCAGCTTTTTAAGAGAGCATTAAACTAAATGGGGCTCCTCTGACAATCTGTGACTACCAATTAGCTCTCATGTTTCCATAGACTGCTAGGACACCTTGTCCTCACTCTTTAAAAAAGAGAGACCTGGCTCTAGCTCCCCTGAGTAAGCCACCTCCCTGGTCTCCAGAAATTGCAAAGTAAGAGGGCTGAGCATGATGTAGCATAGTGGGCCAGGTGATCTGGGGAGAAGGAGGCAGGGGTATGGAAATGAAGGAGAAAGATGTGTGGGGGGGGGGGGGGGGGGGCGGTGAATGGTAGGAGAAGGGAAAGCTGAGGACAAGAGGAGGGGCTCGTTTTGTAGAACACTCTCAGGTGGACCTGGACATCACTACCTAGAGCAGTGTTCCTTAAACGTGCCCAGATAGGAAGTATAATTACAAAAGTAAGAACTTGCATTTTCAGAGAGCTTTCCCCTGGAAATTCTCTTTCAGCAAGTCTAGAGCAAGGGCTATGGTATCTAAATGTTTCTGTTAAACAAGTGATATCATGCTAAATAAAATACAACTTGTTTAAAATAAGGGAGTTCCTAAATCATGTCTGGCACACAATCTAATCCAGAGTTCATGGAATATTGGAATGCATGGAGATATAACAATCTTAGAACAAAACATTTCCAAGGAGTGTAGAAAAAAAATAAACAAAAATCCAAAATATCTGAATTTTGTTCATTTTGAGAGCATTAAGCCTACCCTCAGTAGTTGTCCAGGTTTCTAAGAGTTAAGGTGAAGACAGGGCATGACTGATGCGTAAGTACTCTGCAACCAAAGCTTTAGGAGGGGAACTGGGGAAGGAGGCGTGTTGCCTTATGCCACCTGGTGGCAGAATTGGGTAGTTAATGAAGACCGGCTGGAAGTCAAATGACTTAGGTCCTTCAACAACTACTCATTACGTCATTTGAAAAAAAATCACTTAAAATCTGGGTCTGTTTCCTCATTTTAGAAAAGATTACTATTTGCTTAAATTATGTTTTCGATACAAGCAATGAAACTTTAAAAGTGAAATAAAATGTTAAGTATTCTTTTTATCATTGCTAATGCTTTTTTCCTATTTATAAGTTAGGGAAAACTTATTTTCCAGGGATATTCCTTTTCTCTTGATTAAGATGGTGAACAGAAGGTGGCTGGTCAGAAATGAATGGGGAATGTGTTCAATGAGCGAGATCTCTGCTATCCTCCTCTTCATCTATTCTATTTTCCCAATTCTCTAGAATGAGACAGGCTACTGTGAAGATGTCAGATGACTGACTGAGGCTTTCAGAAAAGACAGATCTCACCAGTAGCTACAGAATATGGTTACCTACTATGATGGTTAATTTTATGTGGCAATTTTGCTGGGCCACTGTGCCCAAATAGTTGGTGAAACATTATTCTGGATGATTCTGTGAAGGTGGATTTTTTTGGATGAGATTAATATTTAAATTGGTAGACTAAAGCAGATTACTCTCCAAAATGTAGGTAGACCTCATACAATCAGTTGAGGGCCTTAACAGAACAAAGAGTAACCTCCCCTGAGCAAGAAGGAATTCTGCCAGCAGACTGCCTTTAGACTCAAACTGCAAATCTTTCCTGGGGCTCCAGTTTGCAACCCTGCTTTGTAGATTTTGGTTTATCCAGCCACCACAATCTTGTGAGCCAATTCCTTATAGTGTCTCTCTCTCTCTTTCTCAAATCTCTCTCTCTCTACACACACACACACACACACACACACACACACAGACACACACACACAGAGTTGATTTTATTTTCTAGAGAGCTGTGACACTTGTGAAGGTGTTAGATAATTGGAACTTTTGAGAAAGACATATATCCCAGTTGCTAGAGAATATGGTTACCTACATGGTGAGAATTGAAAGGTACTAGAAAAGTCTGCTCTCTTTATAGAATCTTCTCTAACACTCTTTAGTGTGAGTTGAAGTTAGGGGTGACCTAACTCAGTTGATGTGGCTCCATTTCCCTGAGATTCTCTTTGTTCTGCTCACCCCTGTGTGGTCGCTCCATTCTCAAGAATGGTAGCAGGGAGCCTCCAACAGTTTCAGCCTCACACAAAAAATCTGGAAGATAAGAAACTGCTTCAGTTCTAGTATTCGAAGAAGTTCACCCTGATTAAACTGTCAATTGCTGACTAGGACTTTGGCTTGGGAAATGGAACTTAGTATTTAAGATAATCCTGGGAGATTGGGGTGAAATCAGTTTTCCCTAAGACTTATGGAATCAAAGTGCTTCATGGATACATGAAAAAAATCCTGGTTCTGCTAAGGTGAGGGAAGGTGAATGGATGTTGGGTAGATCACCAATAATGTCCACCAGACACTTACCTAGGACCAGCAATTGATTTATCACAATATAACACACAAGTGATGATACTCAAACTATACTAGTGCTAAGGAACCAGTAAAGAATAGTGGGGATTATGGTAAATAAGAATAACACCATCTATTAATAAAAGAGAAGCCACGCTGAGCGCGATGGCTCATTGCCAGTAGCAGTGGCTCACGCCTGTAATCCCAGCACTTTGGGAGGCTGAGGTGGGTGGATTGCCCGAGGTCAGGAGTTTGAGACCAGCCTGGCCAACATGGTGAAACCCCATCTCTAGTAAAAATACAAAAATTAGCCAGGTGTGGTGGCGTGTGCCTGTAGTCCCAGCCACTTGGGAGGCTGAGGCATGCGAATTGCTGGAACCTGTGAGGTGGAGTTTGCAGTGAGCCGAGATCGTGCCACTGCACTCCAGCCTGGGCAACAGAGTAAGACTCTGTCTCGAGAAAAAAAAAAAAAAGCCACTACTCTGCTCTAAGCAATGTGATCATGCAAAAATATAACCCTTCTGTTGCAAGATCGTCAACATTTTCCAGAGAAACTGATAATTTGTATTTTTATGTAAAATAGCCATATTTTAAATGTTGGCAACTAAGTTCATTTTTGTTCTTGTTTTTAACCACACAGGACAGCCAATACTGTCTAAAATAAACAAAGCATAACTTGCCTAAATGCAGTCTGTAAACCTCTAGTTTACAAGCTCTGGGCTAGAAAAAACCATTCCTTGCCATTCAGTAGTTCTATGAATGAAAGGCTTGCTAAGAGTAGAGGAACCAAGGAAGATGAGAGAATGAGTGTCATTGTCTCATACAATGCTTTTCGGCAGCTGGGTCCCCACTCACATGCTCTCAGGCTCCCGCTTCACGGAATGAAATGTGAAGTCCACTTGGGGCCAGTTAATTCTTTCCAACATAGTCAAGGTGTTCTACTGCCAGGCACCAGGAATACTTGTTTTCCTGGTGTTGACCATCTTTCTTCATTTACAGGTAAGCCCCAGCAGGTACAGGGACAAAAGTCTTCACACTACCAGAAATCCAGTGTAGATTAGGTTCTTTTTCCCCAAGATGCCTAAATTCTATTTTTTAAAAAAGATATAGCGATCATTCTTCCATTTCTGGACCCTTAGCTGACGCCATTAGGTAGTTTATCACAGTTCTGCGAGGCATACAGCTTTTCATTAATAGGTTAGATTAATTACCGTCCTATCATTAAAGCGCATTTAGTTTAACTGAATGAAAAACAGCAGTTTGTCAAAAACTTAAAAAAAAAAATCAATGCTTAATTAGCTTAAAATAGACTAGTACTGAGATCAGAGACTAATTGGCGTTTATCTTTTCCCTGGACAATTTCTTGTTCCCAAAAATGCACAAGAGCAGTAGTTGTCCATCCTGTTTATGCATTAGAATCTAGCGGGTGGAAGTGTGGGGTTTGGGAGGAGGAGATGAAGGGAATACTTTTTTAAAAAAGCTTTTGTCCAGGCTACCCTAGAGGGACCAAAACTCCCTAAAGCGATTCTCATGTGTAGACAGGGCAGAATACCGTTCCCTGTGCGGGGGAAAAATCCCAAAGATCTGAAATTCCTCAAATCCCTCAGATTCTCTCCAGAACTCTTCATTTCAGCACGAAGGGGCACCAACGAACAATTTTCTGAGGTGTCTGAGGCTAGTAATTTCCCCGGAGATTGACGGGACCATCAGCCAATCGGCCGTCTAAACGAGTGATGGTAACCCCAATGACAAGCAACAGAATGAGCAACTTTATCCCAGCAGAAAAAGATCGCAGTAGCAAAGGTCAACAAGTCACAAAAGTCAAGGGCTCGCCGTCGGGTATCAGCGAGACCCAGGTATACTCTTGGAGGTAGTAGCCAAGAGAGGGTCCTGCGCTCGCCCAGCGTTGTTAGAGAGGCGGGGCTTGCTCAAACTTCTCGAGCCCTCGCTGTATGTCACTTCCGCCCGGCGGCGTCTCATAGTCCTGTAGGCTGGGTTGAAGCGACTTCCTTTTTTCTTTCCCTTTTTCCTCTCCGTGGCTCCGCCTCCCGGAAGTTCTGCCCTGTCTCCGCCGCGGGTCAAGGGTGAGCGCAGGAATCGCTGCACGGGCCTTGGTGAGTAACTGCTGTGAGTTTTGTTCCTGCGCAGCGCCAGTTCAAAGAACTTAGGTTAGATCCCGCTTGGGGCCCAACATGCTGTGCCAGGCTTCAGGAGTCTCCACCCTCTCCGGTTCTGGGGCCGTCAGTCTCCTGGCCTGCAATTATCCACGCGGAGGCTGAGGTCTTTGGCTTTTCGCGAGTTGGATTGCAGCCTTGTTCTGCTTCTGTCTCTTCTTTCTCCAGGCGAGGTCCTACTCAGGTTGTTACCAGCGATAGTCCTCTTCTGGAGCTTGAATTGAAAGCAGAGTAGTCTTGTTAGTCTAGGTGATGGCTGGGTTGCTTCTTGAAGTAGCCAAAGTGCTTTAGCATCCATTCCGCCTCCTTTGAGCACCCTGGGAGGTAGGCAGAGCAAAGGAAAAATATATTCGTTAATATTGTGCAGTTGAGGAAGCTGAAATTCTTGGCGAATTCACTGTTTCAAAGCAACACGGCCTCTAAGAGGTAGAGCTGGGATTCGCACCCAGGTCTGACTTCCGTAGAGTTGCTCAAAACAGTGGAGAGAGCGTTTGGAAATAGGGGAGACACTGCAAAGGTTAAAAGAAGAGCTGGGGTTTCTGAGTGCTTACTTTGTGTTCGGCATTGTGCCAAGTTCTTTCTATAATTATATCATCCTTTTTTTTAAAAAAAAAAAATAATAAGCATAGGAAGTATATACCGTGGTTATTTATTCCTGGGTTAGGAAACTGAGGCTCAGAGATGATAACTGACTTGTCTAATATTAATGACTTTAGTAGGCGTTTCACAGATCTCTTTTAGCTCAGTAATTCTTCCAACACTGTAGTGTTAACTTCTGGCATAATCAAACTGCCCTTTTCTGATTTTGGCATTACAGGAAGGGAGATTCCAAAACTTTATTTTTGGTCTCTTCACCCTTTGCCCATTGTCTCATTTCTTATCACTATCCTATTTAGAAATTTATTGTCATGTAAATTTATCCTTGACTTTTTTTTTTGAGATGGAGTCTCGCTCTGTCGTCCAGGCTGGAGTGCAGTGGCGCAATCTCGGCTCATTGCAAGCTCTGCCTCCCGGGTTCATGCTATTCTCCTGCCTCAACCTCCCGAGTAGCTGGGACTACAGGCGCCCGCCACCACGCCCAGCTAATCTTTTGTATTTTTAGTAGAGACGGGGTTTCACCGTGTTAGCCAGGATGATCTCGATCTCCTGACCTCGTGATCCGCCCACCTCGGCCTTCCGAAGTGCTGGGGTTACAGGCATGAGCCACCGCGCCCGACCCACCTTGATTTTTACTCTACAATTTAATTTTTTTTTCCTCCAAGAGGAATATGGAGATAGTTGTGGAATTAATGGATCCAGGTTAAAGGGTTGGCCAGAAAATTTCTAGTTTTACTCTATTGTTGCTTTCCTTATGTATATTATGTCAGTTTGTGCCCCCCCCCCCTTTTTTTTTTCTGTCAGGATAACCGCTGTCATCTGCTGCCAAAATGTCAGGAATTGGAAATAAAAGAGCAGCTGGAGAACCTGGCACCTCCATGCCTCCTGAGAAGAAGGCAGCTGTTGAAGATTCAGGGACCACAGTGGAAACAATTAAGCTAGGAGGTGTCTCTTCAACGGTATGAGGAAACAGTGCTATGAAAGTGTGTTTTTCTTCTGTCAGTTGCAACTTGAAACTAAAAATTCATGGAAGCTTTCTGGAGTGTGGGGAAGCTGTTTGAAAAGAAGAGGGAGATAAAACAGGCTGAAAGTAGGTAAAATGATGTGGTAGTCAGTTCTGGAGGAGAGGTAGATTGACAGTTGTTGTTTGTTTTCAAGGTGTACTTACATTCTTTTGAGAATCTGGGAATGTGGTGCCTGATACAACGTTAAGTATAGGTATTTAGCAGTAGGAAGATGCACATTTATTTTTCATTCACTGAGAAAGTCAGTACCAGATTCTAAGAGACAGTTTAGCAATCATTGAGAATGTGGTGAAGAGTGAGAGTCTGAGACCAGACTGCCTGGAGTTGACTCTGAGCTGTACCACTTCCTAGCTGGCTGACCTTGTGTTATCCTTCCTTTGCCTGTTTTCTTGTCTGTAAAATATAATTAGAGTATCTGCTATGTTAGATTTTTATGCAGATAAAATGAGAGTCCCTGTTAAGGGCTAACACTTTGCATTTAATATAGTAAATAGTCAATAAATGTGAGCCATTCATAGCTAGTGTTGGGCTACATAATATAATAGTGCATAACGTAGATATTATCCTTGCTCTTATGGAGCTGATAAAATGAGTATTATATACCAAAAATCTCATAGTAATGTTATGTATCTGTTAGACATCAGAAGTTTACAGGTTTTGATCTACATCAAGATTTTGCTTTTTTGAAAATCAGACATGGGGATGTGATGTTAAAATGCCTTACGTTTGTATGGCTTGCAAAACCACATCTATTACTTATTTGATTTTGAGACTGAGGTTTATTTTAGAGAGGTTGATTTTTTTTTTTTTTTTGAGTCAGAATAATAGGAACATACATAGTGAGTTGTGATAGAGTGTCATCCCTGAAGCTTCCTGGGGTTCTGGTACTTAATATTGCTGGCAGGAAGTGATTTTTGTCTTAGCACTGCCTTACATCATGCATTCCAAAGGCATTTATTCACTCAATATATAAATATTTGTTGAGTATTTGTTATTTGCCAGACACTGTGCTTTACATTGAAAACATCCCCTAGACTTTAGTTTGTAGGGTAGCACTGACAAGGGAATAGACTGTTTAGAGTGGGATATGTGCTGTTCATAGGGATAAGCACATACTTATGGGAAGCACATAGCACACACCCCAGTGTGGACTTTATCCAGAGGCAATGAGGAGGCATTGGATAGTCTTAAGTAGGGGAATAACATGCTCTGACTTGTGTTTGGAGACTATAGAAGAGCAAGGGTTATAAACAAGAGGCCAGTTAGCAGAGTTTTTTCTTCACTCCTTCTGACTCTCTTTCCCTATAACTCCATTTCTCCAGAGGTAGGGATCTGAGGCATGTATCCACTGATCCCTGCTCCAATTGCTTGAAGGTTGCCATTGAAAGCAGTACCTCCTGTGCATTTTGAGATTGCTATTATGAGCCAGCTGTGATTGTGGGACAGAAAAACTGAGTCTCCAAAGTGTACTTGAAGTGGGAACACTGGCAGCGTAAATGAAGCTGTCCACCACAGCTGTGCTGAATCTGGCAGGCTGATAGGACTTAGCACATAATTTTTGCTATAGGAGGCCTTTGTAGTAATCTTAATGAGAAATCATGGTAGCTTGGACCACTGTGGAGGTAGCATGGATAAGATCTGCTGATGGATTGGATAACTCACATGAAAGATAGGAGGGAGGATCACCCCAGGATTTTGAAGGTAATGGAGTTTTTACTTACTGAGCTAGAGAAATGTATGAGAGGAGCAGATTTTTGGGAGTCATGGAGGATGAATTGTGTTTTGTTTGATTTGGGACATATAAGTTTGAGATATTTATTTGACCTCTGAATGGATAAGTAGTTAATAAGCTGGATGCTGGAGAGAGGTCTGGGCTAAAGCTGTACATTTGGGAATCATCATTTTGTAAGTTGTGTTTAAATCTATGAGACTACAGATTTCTTTAAGGAATAAGCATAAATAAAGAGGTCTGTTGGGGCACTACAATATTTTCATGTCAAGGAGATGAGAAAGGACTAATCAAAGATACAAACAAAGAGGAACCATTGAGGTTAGAGGATAGTAAGAGAGATTGGATTCCCAGAAGCCCAACGAAGAAATTATTTCAAGAAGGAGCTGATTAGGTGCTGCTGATGTGTTCTCATTCAGGTTTCAGTTGGAACAAAGGGAATAAAGGGAGGACTGAGATATTATATTTAATAATAAAGAGTTCATTGGAGATACCAAAACACCTGTGTTGGTGGAATAGTGGGGATAGCAGCCTGTTTTCAGTGAGCTTAAGAGAATATGAGAGGAGAGGAATTAGGGAAAAGAGAGTAGAGACAATGCTTTAAAGGAGTATCACTGTAAAGTAGATGACTGTATAATGACTGATCATGGAATTTAAGTTCAGTAAAGAAGGAAGTGAGAGAAGTGAAAGGTATAGGACCAATGGATGGTAGATCCTGGAGAGTTTGAGGAATTTTTGGAGTAAGGAAACGAGAGAGTGAGCTGGAAAAATAGTGGTAGTTGTGAAGAATGAGGTGTTTGAAATTGAGCTTATAGAGGACGTGTAGATACAAGTAAGACGAAATGTAGGAGTTGGTGGCTGAAGGAGGTAGAGGACAAGATCACTGGTGAAGAGGAGGTCAATGACTTACTTGATGATTCAAATACAGGAAAGATGATCTGTATGGGTATTGAAATCATTAAGAATGATGACAGGAAAAGTATTGGAGAGTGATAATAAGCTAGGTGCTAAATCTTTGAGAAATGTGAGGAAACGACGTGGGCATTTATAGATGAATTCAACAGAGCATGGCAGCAGGTGGTATAGGCTAATGGCATGAGCTGCAGAGGTAGGAGGTTTTAGGGAGGAAGGTGGGGTAATGGCCTGGAAGTGGCAATGGAAAATAAGGAGGATATTCATCCCTCTCTGGCTTCAAGGGGTGTGGAAGAGAAACAGCTACCACTGGAGAAGCCTGCAGGGAAACAGTTTCTCATCCAGGTTTCGGTTAGAGCAAGAAGGGAAAGGCAATGTTCAGAGAAGAGTTTAAGGATATAGTTTATTAATAGTGTTAATAAACTGGTACAGTGGGAAAACTGTTGACTACTTTGGCATATTAGGAATGTTTTAACTAAAATGGAAAAGAGAAAATGAAACAAAATGGGTGGTTTAATAAACAATTGTTACTTTAAAATATTGATTTCATTAATTCCTCAGAAAAGTAAGAATATTTTCCACATGCTGGTTCTTTGCTTGTTATACCCCTGTCCCACCTCCCACCAACCCCTCCCTGGCTTGTCCTAGGGAAGGAGCTGGAGAGAGAAAAATATTGAGAGGGATGTGAAATTACTAATGGAGTGAGGGTTTTGTAGAGACAGAAGAGAACAGGATCCTGAGCACAAGCTGAGGTTTTAAGAATGTGTACATAATTGTGTGAATGGGTCAAAGAGATGGGGAATTGAGGTGTTTCCCATCTGATGGCTTCTATTTTCTCATTAAAATGGAACGTAAAGCCATCTATTTTGTATGATGTAAAAGGGGGCAGGGTTTGGTAGACGTTGATGTTGCCTTGATGGAGAATGGGAGATAGCTCACTTGATAAAGATTTCTGGACAAATTATAAGATCTGTTTAGGTTCAGAATTCATTTTGTAAAGGCATCAGTTTCTGTGGTTTGATGAACTTCTCTGGAAGTCTCAGCATACTGGGTACAGGAATGGAATAGCCAGATATCTGGGTTAATTCAGATTGGGGTTTGTTCACAGAGGTAGAATAAAAGGATTAAGGGCAGAGAACCAAGGAGGCTGTTAGGCAGGTGTTTGAAGGAATGTACGATACAGCATATGATTAAGATATGGAAGGTAGTGGAACTAGAAGGAGACCAAAAAGGAGAAAGAAAAGAATTCAACATTCTGGAGATCTAAATGAGGTAAAGGGATTGGTATATTGGGTTAAGGGCGTGCAAAGATGTGGTGTTACTCAGGGAATGGGAAGTTGGAATTTCAGATTTCAGATGTGGTACAGTTCTAGATAAGGACAAAAGTCTGAGATGTGTGTTTTGAAATGCATGGCTGAAGCACAGTGGAGGAGATAATCATTGGAGTGGAGGAACTGGAAAAACTGACAGCCTAGATGCTAGAGGATTAGATGGTTTGTCCACATGTATGGTGAAGTCACCAGATATATTAGCAGGAACTGCGATAGACAAGGACCCAGGTGCTGAAGTCTTTAATGAAGGAAGGATGGTGCTTAGGAGATAGATGACAGTGTTGATTGGAGTAAAGGGTAATCTAGCTGGGTGGTGGCCTTAAAGTAGCATTACTTTGTAGATGTTCATGTGACTAGAACAGCGAGATGGGTGTGGTTGAGGTTCTGGTGCATTTGTGTGTGTTATTCTTTCCTCACACCATCGTATACCTGTTGTTTATCTCTTCGACTTCTACTTATTTAATTACTTGTAAGATTTTTAAAAAGTCAGTAGCTTTATTCATAGGAAATAACTAATGAATTATTATGACCTTGTTGAGTTTAGTGGCTCATTTTTCTAATTTCTTTGTGGAGACTAATACGATTGGTTTACTGGGCAGGAGGAGCTAGACATTCGAACACTGCAAACCAAAAATCGCAAGCTGGCAGAAATGTTGGATCAGCGGCAGGCCATTGAAGATGAACTTCGTGAGCACATTGAAAAACTGGAACGACGACAGGCTACTGATGATGCCTCACTATTGATTGTCAACCGATACTGGAGTCAGGTAGCTAACTTGTTTATTTGCTCAGATTTTTATTTGACCAATTTAGTTCTGCTTACTGTTCTCTTCATTTCCAAAGTTGTGTCCTTTGTTTCTTCATAATTGTACCTACCCTTCTCCAGTTTGATGAAAACATCCGTATCATCCTTAAACGTTACGATCTGGAGCAGGGCTTGGGAGACCTACTCACAGAACGAAAAGCCCTTGTTGTGCCTGAACCAGAACCAGACTCTGATAGCAATCAGGAACGTAAAGATGACCGAGAGAGAGGCAAGTATTTGTGATGGATTCTATCACTGCATGCTATCTGGGTTTTTGAAGTAGAGCTCAGCTTTGAGGCTTTCCATTTGAGGGAAAAAAAATGGATTTTCTTATTTCCAATTTATAATTTTGGGGGGCTTCTTTTTTTCCCCCTGTGTCCTCAGGGGAAGGGCAAGAGCCAGCTTTCTCTTTCCTTGCTACTTTGGCCAGCAGTTCCAGTGAAGAGATGGAGTCTCAGCTGCAGGAACGTGTGGAGTCTTCTCGCCGAGCCGTGTCCCAGATTGTGACTGTCTATGATAAATTGCAAGAAAAAGTGGAACTCTTATCCCGGAAGCTAAACAGTGGAGGTGAGGCAAGACCGTGGAGGCCGGGAGTAGTGGAGGAGGAATAAGAACTCATTTTTGCATGCTAATTTGTAGTTTGCAAGCTTACATATTTATTTTTATTTATTTATTGTTTACTTTTTAAGAGATAAGGTTTCACTCTGTCACCCAGGCTGGAGCACTATGGCACCATCATACCCCATTGCATCCTCAAACTCAAGCAATCTTTCTGCCTCAGCTTCCAAGTAGCTAGGACTATAGGCATGTTCTACCACACCTGGCTGATATTTTAACCTTTTTGTAGAGAGGAAGTCTTGGTATGCTGCCAGATGGTCTCAAACTTGGCCTCAAGAGATCCTCCCTTCTGGCCTCCCAAAGTGTTGGGATTACAGACATGAGCCACTGTGCCTGGACTACATATTTTAATTAAATTTCTTAAAATTCTAACCTTCAATGTTACTGGTAATGTCTTCATTATGGCATATTAATCTTTTATCAGTGCTTCTCATTTTGAGCCAGTTACAGTCCTTTAATAAGCTGAGGAAAGAGTTTATCAGTTCTATACTGATTTACTCTATTAATCACAGTTTTGTAAATAGCAGAATTAACTTAATTATTTAATAAACAGTTCTGATGTCTGCATATTTTTATAGTGTATGTAGGCTGTTGATTTATAGTGATAATTTATTTTAAATAATTATTTAGTGATTTCTTATTAGATACTGAATTTTGACTTGAAAAGTTAATTTCTACTTAACTTTTTTAGTTTTCATTATCTCTTAATGTTTTAAAAGAGTTCGTGCAGGTTTTAGAGTTCACAGATGATCTGTATGGTTAAAAAGATGATTAGAAAATATTCTATGGATGAAAGAGTGTCTATTTGAAATAAAATAATTATTTGGAATAATTGTGTTACTCAGAGTTAATGCAAAAATTTGTATTTGTACAGTAAAGTATTTGGGTAGCTAGATTACATCTTTAGTCATTTGTGGCATAAATATGTTGCTCAAATGCAAAAAAAAGCCTTGATTTCATGTTTTCAATAATAATCATGGTCTAGTTGTAATATCTTAATTTCCCTGCTTATCATTAAGATGTTTAACCTTTCATTTCTGAAGGAAATAAGTTGGATGTAATGGAGGTTGAACCATTGGATGAGCGTATAAGAATTGTATTATTCTGTAATTTTGCTTTTAAGGGTAATTGGGCTAAGTTGTCAACAGAATTAAGCAGCTTGTAGAAGGTCTGTGAAAAATTGGTCAAGGGTTTCTTTTGCTTTTCCATTAGACTATGTATTTCTGTATTATAAGGAAAACAGATACTTGTATAAAAATATACAAGTCAGAAATACAAATAAGTAGACTAGAAAAGTTTCCCCATTCTCATTTCTCAGAGATAACCATTCTAGACAGTGTGTTTTATATCCTCTCAGACTTTTGTACTATTGTATTCATATATTACATCTGCTTGTATGTCCCCAGCTAAACTGTGTCTTGGTTCAGTGGTTTGGCTCACCCTTCTTTGTTTCTCTAGTTTCTGGCACTGCATCTGGCATCTAGTAGATTTTTGGTCAATGGGGAATGAATGGATGTGAACCTCCCTCTCACCTAATATAAAATAATGGTGCTTTGTGTATGCACATATGCTTCTTTCTCCTTTGGCTCTAATTGAATAGTTAGAAGGTATTGTTAAATTTTAGTAATGTGGATAATTAATATGCCATGTGCATAGACTGTGTTAAACTTGATTTCATAAATGATTATCAAGTTAAATAATTGTTTTATTTAAAAAGGGAATAAAATGAGTAGTATATCAAATGACTTTAAAATTACTATTTGATGGCACGCATTTTAAGGTCAGGTTTAAGTTAAATGTAGAAACATTACAAAGAGCCATGCCATTATTTTTAAAACAAAAGGCAATTGCCATTGGTAAGCTGAGCTTTCTAATAGATAAAGACGTATAAAGTATGAATTATAGCATCAATTGTAGCTTGTTTGAAAGTTCATCCCCTCTCACATGTTTGTTTCTTTGATTCAAAATAATTGCATTTATGGGCTTGTTTATAAATTGACTAAACACTTATTGAGCTTTTAGTGTATTCTAGGCCCTGTCCTCAGTGCTTAGGATATTGAGAGGACTAAAATTCAGTCTCTACTTCTTAACTCAGGTTATGAATCAGAATCATCTTGTGAGTTTTCTGAGCATTTTCTTATTTTTGGCTCTGCCCATGGAGGTTCTTATTGAATAGGTGTGAGGTAGGTCCTAGGGAAATGTTTCTTTTCAGAGTTCCACAAGTGATTCTGATGGGCAATCCTCGATTGAAAGCCATGAAAACCACCCTATGACCAACCTGTTCTGTATTGATACTAAGAGTAATGCCAAGAGGTGATATGAGAGAACTGTTTTTCTTCCTGATAACTCCGTCTGATGGGTGGTATATATCCTGAGAGTATCTGGTTTCATTTAATAACATTTGGATTTCAGCTGTAGTGTTTGCAACTCTAATTTTAAACATACTAACTTGGTGTAATAAGTTCTATGGATTTACCTACCTGCTTTGTAAATAGTAGTGTACATTTTGGTTTTTGAGCTTCAGAAGTGCTCCTAACATAGTATTTCAGAGTATATGATATGAGAATATGTGATAAGAGCATACGATTCTTGCTTTGTTATTCAGGCTGGTCTCAAACTCCTGGTCTCAAGTGATAGGCCTGCCTTGGCTTCCCAAGGTGCGTGAACTGCTATACCTGGCCAAGGATACACAGTTTTAAAATTTGACACTATAGGCTAGGCATGGTGGCTCACACTTGTAATCCCAGCACTTTGGGAGGCTGAGGCGGGTGGATCACATGAGGTCAGAAGTTAGAGAACAGCTTGTCCAACATGGTGAAACCCCATCTCTACTAAAAATATAAAAATCAGCTGGGTGTGGTGGCACACGCTTGTAATCCTAGCCACTCTGGAGGCTGAGGCAGGAGAATCGGCTTGAACCCAGGAGGCAGAGGTTGCAGTGAGCCAAGATTGAGCCACTGTACTCCAGCCTGGGAGATAGAGTGAGACTCTGTCTCAAAAAATAAAAATAAGAAAAAAGACACTGTAGATGCTAAATTAAAGTATAGTTCTTCTTCCCCAGATAATCTGATAGTGGAGGAAGCAGTGCAGGAGCTGAACTCTTTCCTCGCACAGGAGAATATGAGGCTACAGGAATTGACAGATCTTCTTCAGGAAAAGCATCGCACCATGTCTCAGGAGGTACTTAACCAAAAAAGAGAGATGGCTGTGTCTAGTGGGCTGTGGCAGACGTTGACTTAGAATTCTGAGCACCTCAAAGATCACCTTACTCTAGAAGGCCTATCATGGGGGATTTTGCAAAGCACAACGCAACTCCACACCTCCAAATAATGAATTACCCTAAATATAAAAGACTGTATAATGTTATTGAGGAATGGCGTGGTAGAAATTCAACAGCGAATGGAGAAGTAGAACCTACTGTATTGATGATGTCCTAGGAATTTGAGGAATGTGAATTTTCAGTCTAAACTTGGGCACAAATAATGCCATGGTTAAACCATGCCAAGATTTGGACATTTATTTATTTACACAAAATGATCAAGATAAAGTGATGATAGGCCTTAAATGACTTTTCTGATACTCCTGATTATCATTTTGATTTAGTTCAAAATATATTCTACTGGAATTTGCCCTACCTTAGTTTAGCCACTGAATTCTCATGCTAATTAGTAATTTAGTAGTTACATTTGCTCAGTGCCTAGAATTTAAGCACTTTATGATTGTTATCTCTAATGGCAAAACAACTCCCATTTTATTGCCGAAGAAATAAATTCAAAGAGGTTAGTGATTATTCTGAGGGCACATAGCTAGAAAGTGATTGAGCTGTGTTGTGACTGTAGGTCTGTTTGACTTCGAAGCTCTTGTTCTTCATATGCCTTTGTTTACTGAACTCCAGTGTTAAGGTCCATGCTGGGCTGGTTGCATGAATATCATCTGGGGAATTTATTAATTCATATGGATTATCCTGGACCTTCAAAGGGGTTAGAATATAGCAGCCCTTATAAATAAACTGGAGTCTAGTAAGAAAATAGAATATTTTTGTCATGTTTTAAGACATTGACTAGGTGCTACCAAGATGGAGAGGTCTTCCTTTTCTAGGCCTTTGGCAAATCTCAGATTGTATTACTAACCTGGAGGGCAGTTGTTTGCTAAACTGTGTGATGTCCATGTTGACTCTCATGGCTGGCTGTTGATGCTGCCTGTCAGCTGGGTTAATTGTCCACTGGGATACCTACAGGTTGCTTCTTCATCATGGTAGTCTCAGAATGGTTGGAATTTTTACATGTTGGCTGACTTCTTCCAGTGAGCATCCCAAGATCACCAGGTAGAACCTTCATAGCCTCTCTGATGTAGCCTCAAAATTATGTAGTGCCATTTCCATTGGGTCTCTAAAGTTGACTCAGATTCAAGAGGAGGGAACAAAGATCCCACCTCTTGTTGGGAGGACTTTCAAAGGATTTTTGTGTCATATTTTAAAACCTAGCACAAAGGGTATATATAGATTAATGTGAACATGTAATAGTTTAGTAGTTAAAATACTAAATAGTGCTAGCTGGTGTATAGCTCCTAGAGTATCTGACTCTAGATTATAGTATAATGTATACCGTATTGTATCTGACTCCACATTGCTCTGGGGAGAGCTTGAAAAAGTGTATGGAAGTTTTCCTTTTGTTCTGAATGGATTACCTTTTGTGGGAATGTGGAGAGAGAAATTTGGGGGTAAAAATGGTTGTTTTAAAAAAAATATTTATCTAACAAAACGAAAGATATTATCTTTTATCTCTTAAAAAATGCAAAATTTTTATAAGTTTGTAGTCTGTCCAGGGAAATGGTGCTTTTCAGAGGTAGAAAAATTATTGAATCTTTGGTGGTCTTTTCTTTGGGAGTTCTTATAGACTTCAGACTTAAAGTTTTCATGATTATGACTGACCCAGAATTGTTGGAGGAATCCATGATTTCATTTTTATAATCTTGCATTGGGAGGAGTGTGAAGCATCTTCTATTTGCCCCTTTTCTATATAACTCCATATAAGTAAGGGTTAATATTGTGGAATTTGGAACTTAAGCTAGATATGTTAGGCAGTCCTTTTCTAACTTGGTCTTTTTTTGCTGTATGTTTCTGAATGTCTGTCTTTGGGATGTAGTTCTCCAAGTTGCAGAGTAAAGTGGAGACAGCTGAATCACGAGTGTCTGTCCTGGAGTCCATGATTGATGACCTGCAATGGGATATTGACAAAATTCGAAAGAGGGAACAGCGACTCAACCGACACTTAGCAGAAGTCCTAGAACGGGTCAGTGCTGTTTTATGGCTTGGAGACTAGAATCATTTTAAGGAGTGTTCACAGGAAGACTCACCTTGGGACATGGTACTTGAGGAAAAAACCTCATCCTTTGAAGGTACATTGGTTATAGACTAAAATCTTAGAGTCTGTCACTAAAGAATCTTTGTCTTCTCTGTAGGTAAATTCCAAAGGTTATAAGGTGTATGGAGCGGGGAGCAGTCTGTATGGCGGCACAATCACTATCAATGCTCGGAAGGTAAAATCAGTGACTTAGGACGTGTTTTGGACTTTATGTCAGCCTTCATGCTTAGGTACTTAGGATTGTATTCACAAGTGACATCGTGGGGTTTTGCTGAAAGAGCGAATCAGTGAAGATAGGAAGCTTAGAAATGATTTAAGAAAAATACTTATTTATTCTCTATTTTTCTGTTTCTCTCCAGTTTGAGGAAATGAATGCAGAGCTTGAAGAGAACAAAGAGTTAGCTCAGAACCGTCTCTGTGAGCTGGAGAAACTTCGGCAAGACTTTGAGGAGGTCACTGCACAAAATGAAAAGCTGAAGGTAGGAACGCATGCCTGAAGGGCAGTCAAATCAGACGTTTTGCTGATCAACTCATGTATATACGTAGTTGTGAATCTGCATATTTCTGAGGGATAAGAAAAATGTAGACAAAATCCAACATCCTTTTATGATAAAACTCTAAACAAATTAGGTGTAGAAGAAGTGTACTTCAGCATAATAAAGGCCATATAAAACAAGCCCGTGGCCAACATTATACCCAATGGCGAAAAGTTGAAAGCTTTTCCTTTGAGATCAGGAACAGGATAAAGATGCCCACTCTCATTACGTTTGTCCTAGCCAGGGTAATTAGGCAAGGATAAGAAATAAAGGTCTCATAATCAGAAAGGAAGAAGTAAAGTTGTTTCTGTTTATAGATGACATGACTTTATGTATAGAAAACCTTACAGCCGCCACAAAAAAACTGTTAGAACTATAAATGAATTCAGTAAAGTTGCAGGCTACAAAATCAACATACAAAAACAATTGTGTGTCTATATACTAACAACAAACTAGACAAAAAAGAAATTAAGAAAACAATCCCATTTATAATAGCATTAAAAAAAATTGTGAGTAACCTTAACCACGGAAATGAAAGAACTATCCACTGAATGGATAAAGAAACGTGGTGTGTGTATATTTGTGTGTGTGTTTGTGTGTGTGTGTATGTGTGTATGTGCAACAGCATGGATATACCTAGAGGACATTATGCTAACTGAAATAAACCAAGCACGGAAAGGGAAATACTGCATGATCTCACTTACATGTGGGATCTAAAAAAGTCAAATTCTTGGAAGCAGAGTATAGAATGGTGGTTACCGGGGTTGGGGAAATGGAGAGATGTTAGGGAAAAGGTACAAAGTTTTAGTTATGCAAGATGAATAAGGTCTGGCGATGTGTAGCATGGTGACTGTAATTAATACTGTATTGTGTACTTGAAATATGCTAAGAGCAGATCTTAAATGTTCTTGCCACACACAAAAGGGTAACTGTGGTGATGGATTTGTTGATTAGCTGGATTGTGGTAATGATTTCACAGTGTATATGTATAGCAAAACATCACGTTGTATACCCTAAATATGTATAATTTTTTGTTGTTGATTATACCTTAATAAAGCTGGGGGGAACAAGAAAGAATGTTAAGTTTTGCTGATATATTTACTTCTTTATTTACATATTTACTTATTTATATATCCCCTGCCTTATCCTGAAAAGGATTTAAAGCAACAAAGATATGTAGACTAAATCAAGATGCTCTAATATAGGAGTTGTTGAGAAAAATGAAAAGTAGGGTAAACTAGGGTGAGGATCCAAATTGCATGAAAAAAGTGGGGCTTGTATACAAGATGTTTGCAGGAGGCATATATATACTGTGGGAGGGAGGCCATTCACATGTCACTACTTGCCAAAGTGGTTCCACAGATTTGGCTCTGCAGTTTTTTGCTATCAAAACAGAGAAAGAAACACGATCGGTGATCCTGTTGGTCTTCAAATCTGCCCAGAAGAATTTTCCTCTTAGGTTCTTAGGAGAAGAAAAGAGATTCTGGAAGTTTTCCTCACTCCTCTTTTGATCATAGTCATCTCTATTTTATAATTCGTTTCTAGGTTAAATAATATGAATAAAGATGTTTGAACTGAAAATAACAAAACAAAAACAACCTAAGTTAAATCAGTTAAAAGTGTTTGAGTAATTAAAGCAGATAGTTGTTTAGGAGAGGCATAACTATTTTTGATAACCTGTCCATTTTTTTTCTCTGTCACTGTTATTAAAGAGGACAAGTTAGTGACTGGGGTCCTCAACTATGTTTTTAAAATAAGTGTCCTGACAAATTTCACTCTTCTGGTGGCAAATATAAAACACATATCAAAACAATTCTAGGAGGAAAGAATATAGTATATCCAGGTACCATCTCCTAGTTAGTCTAATTTAATTTGGGGGTAGATTTTGTATAACTAGAGCAATGGGTAGATAACTTAATAATCTTTATAAAATTGTCTCTATTGTGTAGGACATCAGTGAGTTCAAAATTTTACTGCCTGTCTCGCCTCTGGGGCTTCTTCATGCTAGATTCTGTTTCTGACTTTCCTTTGCTTTGGCCCCTCCTAAGGTGGAATTGCGGAGTGCAGTGGAGCAAGTCGTTAAGGAAACTCCAGAATATCGTTGCATGCAGTCACAGTTCTCCGTCCTGTATAATGAGAGCCTACAGTTGAAAGCACACTTGGATGAGGCTCGGACCCTGCTTCATGGCACCAGGGGAACCCACCAGCACCAGGTTGAGCTCATTGAGGTAACAGCCTTGCCTTGTCTTTTGTATGTAAACTTTCCTGCCTCCTAAATTTTACAGTTTTACTCACGTGCAATTAATCTCTCATTCATTCAGCTGTCATTCATAGAGTGACTGTAGGTCTTTACTCTGGTAGGTATTGGGCATATAAAGATGGGACAACAGAATTCCTGCCCGCACAGATCTTGTAGTCTGCGGTAGTGGGAGAATAGTATCCATTAGAATGCAATGTGGTTCAATGGCAGCATAGCCAAAAGATGTGATAGATGAGAACAGAGTGTCTGATTTGACTATGGAAGTTTCCTGATTCCACTTGAAAAAGTAAGGTATAAATGTTAAGGATAAATACAAGTCTATTGGTAGTTGAAATTAGGAGAAGAGGAATTCCCAGCATGAGAACAGCGTATATAATGGTGTGAGAGAGCATGAGAAATAGTTCAGTACGGCTAGAGCTTGCATGTATGGGAGAACATAGTGGGTAGAAGCTGCAAAATTACTTACATGCCATTATAGCATATAATGGCACCAGTAGATGATTTTTTTAAAAGATAGAAACTTTTATTCATATGTTCATTTCTGTATCTTCCATAGTTTTTAAGGTAATGATTATAACAGTTGGTCTTTTAATATATACCTGACAAATGAATTGAATACTATTTTACATATGTTTATATACTGTTTTATAGTTTAGTTCTCCAATTAAATTCTAATATTCTCAGAATTGGGGGCCATTTTCTTCAGTTCTTCAGTATCCTGTCAGTTTCCAAATTAGTCTTTTGTAGATATCTGGTTTCATTATGTATAGATTGAACTGGAAATTTTCAGAGTAATCTATTATTGATACATTTTTTCTCTTTTTAGATTCTTCCAGATCAAATTTAGGAGACAGAATAATAGAATATGATGATATTTCTACATTTTAATAAGAATTTTTTATTGGTTCCTTTATCTGTGTGTAGCGAGATGAGGTTAGTCTTCATAAGAAGCTGAGGACTGAAGTAATTCAGCTAGAAGATACATTGGCCCAGGTCCGCAAGGAGTATGAAATGCTGAGGATAGAATTTGAGCAGACCCTTGCTGCCAATGAACAAGCAGGTATAATGATTCTCACTCCATGCTATAGTTTGCTGTAAATAACTTGAAAGATACAATACAGACCCCAGGGTTTGTAAATGCTGACTTTAACTCAGAAGTCCTGAGTACCTTAAATCCTATAATTCATTTTGGTTCACAGCCTGGGTGTTTGTTTTTTAACTCAAGTTGACCAGTTTTTTTTCCATCTTCTGAGAGGGAATCTTTTCTTTGGTAATTCTCCCTATTTCTGTGCCTCCTGATGTGTTCTGCTCTCTCTGTGCCTTTGCCCTTACCACGGTTCCTCATAACATTGCTGTTCCTGTGTTTAAGGCCCTATAAACCGGGAGATGCGCCACCTCATCAGTAGCCTCCAGAATCACAATCACCAGCTGAAAGGGGAGGTCCTGAGATATAAGCGGAAATTGAGAGAAGCGCAGTCTGACCTGAACAAGGTAACCAGAAGGAATAGAATAAATATCATTTGCTATTAATGTCGTAAAGCTGTTTTTGAATGAGGTGGGCAATGTGGTTATCACTAGAGATGTGCATCTTTCTTTTCTTTGTTCTCCCAGACACGTCTGCGTAGTGGTAGTGCCCTCCTCCAGTCCCAGTCTAGTACTGAGGACCCTAAGGATGAGCCTGCAGAGCTAAAACCAGATTCTGAGGACTTATCCTCCCAGTCCTCAGCTTCAAAGGCATCTCAGGAGGATGCCAATGAAATCAAATCTAAACGGGATGAAGAAGAGCGAGAACGTGAAAGGAGGGAGAAGGAGAGGGAACGAGAAAGAGAACGGGAGAAGGAGAAGGAGAGAGAACGAGAGAAACAGAAGCTAAAAGAGTCAGAAAAAGAGAGAGATTCTGCTAAGGATAAAGAGAAAGGCAAACATGATGATGGAAGGAAAAAGGAAGCAGAAATTATCAAACAGTTGAAGATTGAACTCAAGTAAGAGCCATATTTAGAGTAACAGTTTCTGACTGAAAAGCTAAGAGAAAAGCTAAGATTAAAACATCCTGCATGAAATGTTTGGATGATGGCATGGCTTATCTGATTGTTGTAATGGTTTAGATTGTACAATTAATTTGGTTTCAAGTCTTGTTCAAGTGCACAGCCAAAATGGCCTTCATGGCTGTTTACTACTTTGGTTCAGTGATCAAGTATCAGTAAACCAATGATTGTAGCCTTATTTTCCATGAATCCAAATTAAGGAAAAGGATGTCATGACTGAGGTGACATGTCTGAGAATTATTAGAAATTAACTACTGTTCTTCACTGGATTTGAGCAGATTGCTGGTGTTAATCGTAATTTAAAGGATACTAAGTGGAGTATTTATGTATCACTGTAACTTGAGTAATATCTGATCTATTTGCCTGAGAGTTAACTGGTTTGTGAATATACCAGATCTTTCTTGGGAGATTTACTCCTATAGACATTGAAACACTAAGATAGACCTTTAACTCGGTGAATTTATCTGTGTCATAACCTTATGCCATTGGCCCTTTTCCTGTATAACCAATAACTTCTCTGGCAGAGTGGCTTACTTCTTGCTCCTTATTTTCTATGGTTGACCCTTTGTTGATATTTGGATTTGAGGGACCACTGTGCTCAAAATGCTTGAACTCCTTTGGTATATAAAAGTATAATTAAGATGTTTAGTAATTTAATAAGAGGTGAAGTTTTAGTCTTCAGCTGATGGTTAATCATTCAGCTGTCAAATCTAGGATTAACAGTATAGCTCAGACTTTCAAATTTTTCCTTTTTCTTTTTTCTCCCTCTTGAACTCCTTAAGGCAATTTTTTTTTCTTTTCTTTTTTTTTTTTTTTTTTTTTTTTTCTGGTGTGGTATCAGAATCATCTGAGTGACTTGTTTAAATACATTTTTGGGCTCCATCCCCAGACCTAGTACTGAATCTCACTTACTCAAGGTTGGGGGCCACAGAAATTTGCCTATATAACAAGTGTACAAATGTCTGTTTTATAACTTTGTTAGAGGACTTCGTCTGAAGGGAGATATGATTCATTTTTATACAGCTTACTTTTCTGTACTTTCTTAGCTTATCCAAAAGTCTTTTGATAGTCTGTGCAAAATTTTTTCTGTTAGGTGTGATATGAAATGTAAAATGAAGCTGTTTTTAAAATGTTCTACTCAATCAAAATTCCCTTGCTCTGATGACCTTTATTTTCTTATTACATTGTGCCCCTCCTTGTACTACGCCTGTCATAGGAAGGCACAAGAGAGCCAAAAGGAGATGAAACTATTGCTGGATATGTACCGCTCTGCCCCAAAGGAACAGAGAGACAAAGTTCAGCTGATGGCAGCTGAGAAGAAGTCTAAGGCAGAGGTATTCTAGTCTGCTATTCCCTGTCCTTCTGGTTAAAATCTTCATTTGTGGGATTTTCCTTCATACTTGCCAAGGATATAATTTCTTTCTTTATCTTTAAAATTAGTGTTTAAGTGCAACATTTTCTGCCTTTTGAAAGACTATCTAAAGTAGAGATTTTAAAACTCTCCATAGGATGGTAAAATATATCTGAATTACTGGGGTTATCAGTAGGCTTTTCAAAGTATTTATTCCTTGTTTTTCCTATGTAATTCATTGCTACAGAGATAATCTTTTTCATTACTTTTGGGAGGAATGTCTTACGCTCTTAAAATTTTGAGGCCTAAAAAAAGAATGAGAACCACTATTCTAAAGAAAGGTACCTGTGCACTTCTCAAAAATGTTGCTTATAGAAGCATGCCATAGTGGAATGGAGTGATGTTAAAACATACGTTGCTATGTGATGCTTTAGTATATTATGTATCTTGTTCTATAATTCTGTAAAGATTCTTTTGGTATTACGGACCCTCCATCTTTGCACAGTATTCATTGATTTTGAAAATGTATTACAACTTTTATTTTATGCAATTTTTTTCCTCCTATAGTTGGAAGATCTAAGGCAAAGACTCAAGGATCTGGAAGATAAAGAGAAGAAAGAGAACAAGAAAATGGCTGATGAGGATGCCTTGAGGAAGATCCGGGCAGTGGAGGAGCAGATAGAATACCTACAGAAGAAGCTAGCCATGGCCAAGCAGGTGGACACACTTTCTTTATTTAATTGACTTTTTGAGTAAATGTTACTTGACAATAAGTTACTGCCAGTAAAATTTGCTTTTTTATTTTGGTCTTTTTTTGCTTAATGTGTGTTTTTCCTTTTTGTGTGTGTGTTTTAATTCTTACCTTCAAGTCTTTAATATTTCTGTTATTTTGTTTTGTGTTTGTGAGGCAGGAAATTTACTGTTATTTAAGTGGACATTTATTGAAGATCTAGTCTTTCTTTGCTGACCTGAAATTAAGGGTTATAATGAATATAAAATGAAAAATAAGATGTAAGATTTTATATACATTATGATTACAAATATATGAAACTAAGAAAACTATGCTTATAAATATATATTATATATTTCTATGTAGTACATATACTACATAGAAAAACTGTGCTTATAAATACGTGATTTATATATAATAAGGATATAATATATTAACCAATATAGTACATATTGATTAAGCAGTATGTTAACTATGGCTATTGTGGTCATAGAACTACAGAGATTGTTCTCTTCCTCATAATGAATATGTATTTATTTTAAATCCCAGTGAATTTTTATTAACATTCAATAATAAAGATACTGAAAATACTTGGAAAAACCATATATGTGTTCTCTGTTAGTACACCTTCATTGTTTCTAAGAAATAGCAAAATAACAGTGAGATGGAGTAGGTTTAATTGTAAGTTGATCATGAAGTGCCTTGAAAAGAACTTCATTAGATCCTATACACATTCCTTTTGTTAAAAAGTATAATTTTGGGCCAGGCACGGTGGCTCCTGCCTGTAATCCCAGCAGTTTGGGAGGCTGAGGTGGGTGGATCACCTGAAGTCGGGGGTTCAAGACCAGCCTGACCAACATGGAGAAACCCCGTCTCTTTTTAAAAAAATACAAAATTAGCTGGGCGTGGTGGCGCATGCCTGTCATCCCAACTACTTGGGAGGCTGAGGCAGGAGAATCGCCGGAACCTGGGAGCAGAGGTTGCAGTGAGCCGAGATCACGCCATTGCACTCCAGCCTGGGCAACAATAGCGAAACTCCGTTTCAAAGAAAAAGTATAATTTTGACTTTTCTTAAATCTGGTAATTGCCACCTTTTTTTTTCTTCCCTCTCTCAAGGTAATTATCAGGAAATTGTACTATTATGAGTTCTAGAACAAGTAAAAGAAAGACACTGTTCTTGTATAGGACGACTCACTATCTTAAAAATGTTCAGTCTTTCTAAGTTTATGTATTAATGTAATGTGATCTCATGCAAGTGCTTTTTTTAAGTTATGCTTTTGTTTATTTTGGTACTAGACAAACTGGTTTTAAAGTACATGTGGAAAAGTAAACAAGAGTAACAAGAGAAATTGAAAGAGAACAGCTCTGGGGTCTCTTCCATATATTAAAACATAAAGTTTCTGTAGGTAAAATGGCTTGGGACTACTAGACAGACTATTAGAACTGAATAGAAACTTGAGAAATAGATGAAAGTACACATGATATTCATTATATGCTAAATACATAGTTTTAAATCAGTGGGGAAAAGAAAAACTGACGTGATGGGACAAAAGTAAAAAAAAAAAATTAGAAAAAAGTTAGATACATATTTGAATGCTCTACACTAGGATGATTTCCAAATGGATCATAGATATGATATTTTAAAAAATGCATCCATCAAAAAGCTAGAACACCTTTAAATTCTTTTCTAATTTGGAGTAGAGACCTTTCTATGAATAAAAGGCTGGAAAACATGAACAAAAAATTGGTGATTTTGAATTATTTTTTAAAATGCTACAAAACTTCTACATTGCAAAAAACACTGTTAGCAAAGCCAAAAGATTAAATGACAAAAAGTAAAAAATATTTTAACTCTTATTACAAGGAAGGCTTATCTGATACAAAAAAAAAAAAACCTCTCCAAAATAGGGGGAAAAAACTCAAGAATCTAATGAAAGAATAGGCAAAAGAAATGAATAGGTTATAGAAAGAATGCAAGTGGTCTTAACCACATGGAAAGATGCTCAGTCTCACTTATAATGAGATAGATATAAAGTAAAGCTATTATTAGATACCAGTCTTCACCTATCAGATTGTTACAAGGCTTTAGATGTTTGCACCTGCTGGAAATCCTGTAGATCCAGTATTCTAATTGCAGAAAAGCATGAGAAAATGTGAGAAGTTACGATGGAAATACTCTTAACCAATTGCTGCTTGATCTGTTTGTCTAGATTAAGGTAAATACAATTATTGTCTGCTTTAACTGACTTTGAGTACAGGTCAACTAATAAGTATCAGATCAACAATTGGTGCCAGTGACTTCAGATAATAGAGCTTTTGTATGCCTACTGACAAAACACAGCTTCTTAAAACTCTGTCACTAAATTAATTTATATCTAAGTGAACAGTTGGAAAGTTTAGTTTCCGGTGCTCATCCATTGAAGTTGAAAGATTCTTCTAAAATGAAATCTCTTCCTCCATCCTTTAGGAAGAAGAAGCACTCCTCTCTGAGATGGATGTCACAGGCCAGGCCTTTGAAGACATGCAGGAGCAAAATATCCGTTTGATGCAGCAATTGCGGGAGAAGGATGATGCAAATTTCAAGCTCATGTCAGAGCGTATCAAGTCCAATCAGATCCATAAATTGCTTAAAGAAGAGAAGGAGGAGCTGGCAGACCAGGTTTTGACTCTGAAGACTCAGGTAATTAGGATGAGTAGAGCTTTCTATTCTGTTGAAATAGGGTGCTTTCTACATGATGATACAAATTAAAGAATGATTATTTTGGCATTTTTTTGTGATGGAAAAAAATTTGAAAACTAAATGTTCATTATTAGGGTATTGGTAAATAAATTATACATCTCTACTGTTATTCCTGCAAAAGAGTACAGTGTAGCTGTCAAATATGGATCTGCTAATATGGAAACATGTCTGAAAATCAACTGACTTATTTTGTTACCCTTTTTGCATTAAAGTGTATGTTTACTTGTGTGGCTGTGCTGTGTATTTTAAAAATTTCTGGAAGGCTGCATGAGTAACTGTTAGAATCGTTACCTCTGGATGTTGGGATGAGTTGTGGGTGAGGTTAGGAGGTATGTGTGATTTTACTTTTTTTTTTTTTTAATTTCCATAGGTTTTGGGGAACAGGTGGTGTTTGGTTACATGAATAAGTTCTTTAGTGGTGATACCAAGATTTTGGTGCACCCATAACCCAAGCAGTGTACATTGTATCCAATGTGTAGTCTTTTGTCCCTTACCTCCCTCTGCCAAGTCCCCACAGTTTATTGTATAATTCTCATGCCTTTGCATCCTCATAGCTTAGCTCCTACGTATGAGTAAAGACATACAATGTTTGGTTTTCCATTCCTGAGTTACTTCACTTAGAATATTGGTCTCCAATTCCATCCATATTGCTGCAAATGCCATTATTTTGTTCCTTATGACTGAGTAGTATTCCATGGTGTGACTTTTCTTCTAGGTAGATACCTGGAAGTGGGATTGCTGAATCAAGTGGTAGATCTACTTTTAGTTCATTAAGTCATCTCCGTACTGTTTTCCATAGTAGTTGTACTAGTTTACATTCCCACCAATAGTGTAAAAGTGTTCCCTTTTCATCATATCCATGCCAACACCTATTATTTTTTGATTATGGCCATTCCTGCAAAGTGAGGTGGTATTGCACTGTGGTTTTGATTTACACTTCCCTGATAGTTAATGATGTTGAGCATTTTTCTTATGTTTGTTGGCCATTTGTATATTTTCTTTTGAGAATTGTATATTCATGTCCTTAGCCCACTTTTTGGTGGGATTGTTTGTTTTGTTCTTGCTGATTTGTTTGAGTTCCTTATAGATACTGGATGTTAGTCCTTTGTTGGATGTATAGATTTTTTTCTGCCACTCTATGGGTTGTCTGTTTACTCTGCTGATTATTTCTTTTGCTGTGCAGAAGCTTTTTCGTTTAATTAATTTTCATCTATTTATTGTTTCTTTTGTTGCATTTGCTTTTGGGTTCTTGGTCATGAAGTCTTTGCCTAAGCCAGTGTCTAGAAAGGTTTTTCCAATGTTGCCTTCTAGAATTTTTATGGTTTCAGGTCTTAGATTTAAATCTTTGACCCATCTTGAGTTGATTTTTGTATAAGGTGAGAGATAAGGATCCAGTTCCATTCTTCTACATGTGGCTTGCCAATTATCACACCACCATTTGTTGAATAGGGTGTCCCTTCCCACTTTATATTTTTGTTTGGTTTGTCAAAAATCAATTGCCTTTACGTATTTGGCTTTATTTCTGGGTTCTCTATTCTGTTTCATTGGTTTATATGCCTATTTTTATACTAGTACCATGCTGTTTTTGTGACTGTGGGTTTTTTTTTTTTCTGTTTTTTTTTTTTTTTTTTTTTTGACACAGGTCTTGCTCTGTTTGCCCAGACTGCGAGGCGAGTAGTGGATCTCGGCTCCTGGGCATGCAAGCTCCCTTCCCCTGAAAGCTCCGCCTCCTGGGTTCATGCCATTCTCCAGCCCCAGCCTACCAGTAGCTGGGACTATAGGTGCCCGCCACCACGCCCGGCTAATTTTTTGTATTTTTAGCAGAAACGGGGTTTCACTGTGTTAGCCAGGATGGTCTCAATCTCCTGACCTCGTGATCTGCCTGCCTCGGCCTCCCAAAGTGCTGGGATTACAGGCATGAACCACTGCGCCTTGCCATGACTATTTCTTTATAGTATAGTTTGAAGTCAGGTAATGTGATGCCTCCAGATTTGTTCATTTTGCTTAGTCTTGCTTTGGCTATACGTGCTCTTTTTTGGTTCCATATGCATTTTAGGATTGTTTTTTCTAGTTCCTTGAAGAATGATGTTGGCATTTTGATGGGAATTGCATTTAATTTGTAGATTGGTTTTGGCAGTATGGTAATTTTCACAATATTGATTCTACCTATCCATGAGCATGGGATGTATTTCCATTTGTTTGTGTCATCTATGATTTCTTTCAGCAGTGTTTTGTAATTTTTCTTGTCAAGGTCTCTCACGTTCTTGGTTAGGTATATTCCTAAATATTTTATTTTATTTTTTTGCAGCTATTGTCAAAGGGGTTGAGTTCTTGATATGATTCTCAGTTTGGTTGCTGTTGGTGTTTAGCAGAGCTCTGATTTGTGCACATTAATTTTGTATGCTGAAGCTTTGCTGAATGCATTTACCAGTTCTAGCAGCTTTTTAGATGAGTCTTTAGGGTTCTCTAGGTATATGATAATGTGATCAGCAAACAGTGACAGTTTGACTTCCTCATTACTAATTTGGATGCCTTTTATTTCTTTCTCTTGTCTGATTGCTGTGGCTAGGACTTCCAGTACCATGTTGAATGGAAGTGGTGAGAGTGACATCTGTGTCTTGTTCCGGTTCTCAGGGGGAATGCTTTCAACTTTTCCTTGTTCATTATAATGGTCCCTTCTATGCTGATTTTGCTGAGGATTTTAATCATAAAAGGATGCTGGATTTTGTCAAATGCTTTTTCTGCATCTATTGAGATGATCGTGTGATTTTTGTTTTTAATTCTGTTTATATGGTGTATCACATTTATTGACTTCTGGATGTCAAACCACCCCTGCATCCCTGGTATGAGACCCACTTGATCATGGTGGACTATCTTTTTGATATGCTTTTTGAAGGTGGCATGAGAAACTGTTAGAATGGTTACCTCCACATATTGGGATGAGTTGTGGGTGAGGTTAGGAGGTGGGTGTTTGTGATTTTACTTTTTACACTTTAATATTGTTTGATTCTCCTTTGTGCATTAATTTCAAAAAAGACTCTTTTAGAATAGCTAGCTGTTCTGAAGGGAATACTCTTGGACTTTTGTTTGAGTTCAATTTATATGCTGTAGTATGAATTACCGGGTTTTAAGCATTAGCATGTGATATTCTCTATTTTTGGCAATTTGGAAAAGAATCTTTTCAGTCATTTTTCAGACTCTTATTTGAATCTTCCACAATATTTTATATTAAAAGTAAAGCTTTCAGTTATCATAGTCTTGATGTATTTTGAAGGGTTCATGGGCAAAATCGGTAATAGTTTGAGATTTCTAACATTGTATTTTGTGGGCTTAAAGATTAACAGAATAGTTTTTTTTGTTTGTTTGTTTTCTAACTTTTCATTTGTGTTAAAATCTGATGTTCTGTTCAAAGGTTGATGCCCAGCTACAGGTAGTAAGGAAACTGGAGGAGAAGGAGCATCTGTTACAGAGCAACATTGGCACAGGAGAGAAAGAGCTGGGTCTTAGGACCCAAGCCTTAGAGATGAATAAGCGCAAGGTATGATTGATTAATCTAATGATAGTCTCAGTGGAACAAATAAGTATAACAC
The DNA here is from genome assembly GCF_001698545.2 of Rhinopithecus bieti. Classification (NCBI taxonomy): domain Eukaryota; kingdom Metazoa; phylum Chordata; class Mammalia; order Primates; family Cercopithecidae; genus Rhinopithecus; species Rhinopithecus bieti. The sequence goes on along the minus strand of NW_016807975.1, from coordinate 3,206,734 downwards.
TGTTGAAATTATAAGTTTGCTTTATTCCGTCAACTTTGGCTAACATTTTGCCTCACTGGGAATAAGAGACGATACAATGGTGTTACTTGTTTGTACATCCTACATAGGCAATGGAGGCAGCCCAGCTTGCAGATGACCTCAAAGCACAACTGGAGTTGGCTCAGAAGAAGCTACATGATTTTCAGGATGAGATCGTGGAGAACAGTGTTACCAAAGAAAAGGACATGTTCAATTTCAAACGAGCCCAGGTAAAAGCAGTTGTCTTTTCTTGTCACCTTTTAGGTGTTTTCTGAGGTCAGAAGTGACTCATATCATGAAAGAATCATTAGTCCAGTGTATGCCATTTCCTGCTAGACTTGAGGGAGTTTGTTGAGGGAAGAGAGTAAATGTTTTCTTCACTGCCATATCCTCAGACCCTTTTATGGTGCCTTGTACCTAGTAGGCACAAAATAAATATTTGTTAAATTAATGAATTAGTAAATTGTTAAAGAAGTAGCAGGATAGCAGCAGTAGAGGATTTTCAAGTTCTCCTATAATGTCTCTATTTTTGTCATGCCAGCTGTTTCTCATGATGTCTTTCTGTCCTTATCCATAAATCTGAGTTATTTTAAACCAGTCTACCTTCAGCTTAAAACTAGTTACCATAAAACAAAGTGGACTGTCCTCTAAACTCTTCTTAGATGTGTTTTCACAGGTCTGAATTGGTAATAGTTAGATGCAATTCTAATTTGAGGATACAATATGGTTGCCTGTTCTGAAACAAAAGAAAATAGTCTGCCATTTGCAGTTCTCTACATTTCTACAAGATAATTGGACATAAAAGGACAGAAAGTCCTCTCTTTTCACAACAGAAAACTCAAGTTAGAGCTATTATTTTTCTCAAAAATGGCAGACTTGGGTAAGTGTGTCTAATAGGTATGCTATCCTACCACAGGAGGACATCTCTAGACTTCGCAGGAAGCTGGAGACCACAAAGAAACCAGACAATGTACCCAAGTGTGATGAGATTCTGATGGAAGAGATTAAGGATTACAAGGTTAGAAAAAATGCCTCAGTGATTTGTTTTTTGTCAAGGCTTTAAGTGGCATAATAGATTGGGAGAATAATTTACATGATAGTAACCAGAGAATGGTTTATTTTGGCAGACTGGGGGAAATGGTGCTCTCTTTTTTTAGTGCCTTGTGGGTTCTCTTCTTGGTTGTGTACTATATGAGAGCCATTTGGATCATAAACTTTCATGATTGCTCAAACTCTGACATCTTTTCTTTTTAGGCACGCTTGACCTGTCCGTGCTGTAACATGCGTAAAAAGGATGCTGTTCTTACTAAGTGTTTTCATGTCTTCTGCTTTGAGTGTGTGAAGACACGCTATGACACCCGCCAGCGCAAATGTCCCAAGTGTAATGCTGCTTTTGGTGCCAATGATTTTCATCGCATCTACATTGGTTGATCTAAGTCAAGAGAAGAAGAGGAGCTGGTTAGTCAGGAACTTATTCATTAACCACCAAACCTCTACCTCTTCTCTCCTTGACTGTCACCTGTAGGACAGTTTATCAATCAACTACCTTTCCTCCACAGACTTTACTTCCAGGCTCTCCTCTTCAATAGCTGGATGACTTTAGCAGAAAGGACTGGTGAATACAAGCCTTGGGTTTCAGAATGAATTAGAAACAAACAACTCTTATTGTCTTCCCTCCCAGCTTTGTTTATTTCCTGCTTTTAGACTTTTCAATGTTTTCTTTTTCCAGCCCACTGTATAAACTTGGATTGTCCATTCCTCCTGAAGAAATCAAGTTGGTATTTTTGATATGGAGAAGGGAACAAAAGTGGAAACATGGCTACTTTTGGGGAGTGATGTTTTAAAAAATAAGTTGTCTATGGGCACAAAGTTTTCTTCATTTGTGTAGCAAACTTTTTGTGAATGTGGGTTACAAAATGGTATAATTGTGCTACTCTCCCCTGGGTGGTTTCCAGCCCTAATGAAATTATGTCTAGGATGATTCAGTCCATTTCCCATTTACTAGCAGAGTAACTTGTTAAGATCAGCTGACTTTCTTGTTAAAGTTATTTAAGTTTTGAATGCTCTACTACTTCAAGTCTGTAAATTTCTTGAGGCTAGAATAATTTTAAATAATATGACCCTTTGTCTTCTGATGAAATAAAGATTGAAGAGGGTGAGTCAGGACTGAGCTGGTGAAGAAATCTTCTGGGTATTCTGGAAATTTGATACAGAGAGAACTTGGTGAACTATGAATTACTCTCAGTCTCCTTTTTACAGGGGTGGTTGTGATCCCTCTTTTCCAGAAAATTCCGTGGAATGTTTCTGTAGGACTTTTTTCTCCACAAACTTGAATTAAAGCAGGATTCAGTTTGCATTTGTGTTTATGATTTTTCTTTGAAACTTTTGTCTTTATTATTACAAGTTGATTTTATACCTGCAGTTCTAGAATTGAATTCTCTTGTATGGAAATAATCAGCTTAGATTAAGAGGTTGGCCTTGTTTAGAGTATTTAGATCTTTGCTTAATTGAAGCACTTTTCTCCTAGTTCTTTTATTGAGTCTATTCTGTGGAAAAATAATGCCTAAAAGATTAATTTATTTGACTACTCAGTTATCTTTCATAGTTCATTATGTGGGGTAAGAGACTATAATTTGTTTTTAGGGGGAGCATATTGCTGCCTGTAGCTTTAGGGTGAGAGTTCTTGCATTATGTGGTGGTGGCTTTTTCTTTTTTTCTTTTTTCTTTTTTTTTTGAGATGGAATTTTGCTCTTGTTGCCCAGGCTGGAGTGCAGTGGCACGATCTTGGCTCACTGCAACCTCTGCCTCCTGGGTCCAGGTGATTCTCCTGCCTCAGCCTCCTGAGTAGCTGGGATTACAGGTGCTCACCACCATGTCTGGCTAATTTTTGTATTTTTAGCAGAGATGGGGTTTTACCATGTTAGCCAGGCTGGTCTCAAAGTCCTGACCTCAGGTGATCCGCTTTCCTCGGCTTCCCAAAGTGTTGGGATTATAGGTGTGAGCCACCATGCCCAGCTGCATTATGTTTTATAGTAACCAGCATACCAGAGGTTTTATAAATCTCTGGCAAGGGGTTGTGTGAAGTGGATCCCTCTTGATCACCACCTGTCCTAGAAGACAGGTAAGAGCAAATTCTGTGTCCTTTTGTGGTCACCAGCTATAATCAGCAGGATTTGCACTGAATTCCACAAAGTCATATGGTAGGAATTAAGCAATGAATCTAACTAGAGAATCTTACTAGGTCATCAAGAGAGGTCATGAGTCCCTTGACCCCCTGCTCAGCAAACACCCCCACCCCCACATAACCATCATGACAGGATTAACTCCTGCTTCTGGACACAGTGAGTTTTCATTTATTAATAGGACATGTTCACCTTGCTTCTTGCTCTTCTTATAGGATAAGCTTGAGCAACTTTGTTGGTTGGGTGCAGATATACTGCTTGGTCAACAGGTGGTTTGGGCTTGGCTGTTGGCTGTTTGCGACAATTGACTGAGAAAGTCAGCTGCCCAGCGCCAGGGGACCATAGATCCTGTGGAATGTTGTAGAGGAAACCACTAGCCCCATGGGAAGTTGGATTTAGAGGAAGTTCCTCTAGTTGAGATGAGCAGGGAGCCCCTGATCCCAACCGGCTTGAGGTCACGGCAACACAAGTTGAGCTCTCAAAGTCATTTTCAGATAATAACCAAAAATGATGGTGATTTTTTGGCAGTTGGCTTCTCTCACTACAGAAGAAGTCAATGAATGGGCTTCAGGAATACTCCCAAACTACATACCAAATTTTATTTGTATTGTATGTACATTATTCATAGCTTTTTTAGATCCTAGTTAGCAATCACAGCCCTTGATCCATACGAACTTTAAAGGGTAGTTTCTTTAAGGTAATGCTCATAAATGCCAATTCAAAGATTATTGTAGAAGTCCTAGAGACTTCTCATTTCTTAAAAACACTTCAGGCTGGGTGCAATGGCTCATGCCTGTAATCCCAGCAGTTTGGGAGGCTGAGACAGGAGGATCGCTTGAGCCCTGGAGATTGAGACCAGCCCAGGCAACATAGAGAGACCCCGTCTCGACAAAAAATGTCAAAAATTAGCTGGCTGTGGTGGTGCACACCTGTAGTCCCCGCTACTTGAAAGACTGCAGCAGGAGGATAGCTTGAGCACTGGAGGCTAAGTCTGCTGTGAGCTGTGATTATGCCATGCACTGCAGCCTGGGTGACACAGTGAGACCCTGTCTCAAAAACAAAAACCATTTCAGATTTTGTAGGCATGGTCTCTCTGTCTCTTTTTTTCTTCCTTTTATTGTTACCTTGGAAATTTCTTAGTGATTTTGACCAAAGTCAGGTGTGCTCTGAGGCATGCATCTTAACTACATGGCTTGGATCTTACCTTCTTAATTACTATAGGGATCTTTTTCAAAGGTATTGAACTATTTCTGCAATTGTATTCTTACATGAATTTCCATTGCGATTCCTTTTCCTTTTTCTCTGTCGAGATCCATAGGCTTCCTTGTTCTTCAAGGGCCGGAATTCAATGCACATAGTTTAATGTACATGCCACTAGAGTGATGAGTGTGATTCAATTTTGTGAAGGTTCTAGACAGTAAATGATCATCAGTCTTCTAAACCTACTGGGATGGTGATGCTTACTCTTGCAGGAAGCATATGCTGCTCTTTATTCCCATTGTCATTTGCTAGGGTGTGGAATGCCTTTACATTTTGTTCTTTGAGGATTTATCTGAGGACTGCCAGATAAACCCCAGTCCCAGTGGATCTGCAGAAAAGTTTTGATTACTCATTATTGCAGCAGTCTGCTTGACTGATGATAAGACACATACACTGAGATTAGTAGAAAAATGGTGGATTATGTGTAGTTTGGATTGGGTTTGCACAATAGGAAACCACTGGCATAAAAATACTTACAAATTTTCTAGATCTTAAAAGTTTAGAAATACTTAAAAAGTTGTCGTATCAGAAAGAATGAGCTTTACCTTCTGGGATTCCTGCCCATGTTTGGTCTGTTCCAAACGTTAGCTATTAAGGTCTTATTTATAGCCTACTTCTCAATTACTAAAGGACATGGAAAGGACAATGTCTTAACAGTGTAATCCCTAAATATCTAGCAGAGGCACATCATAGTCGGCAAAGGTTTTCATGATTCAGTTAATTCTGCTTCATGCTTCTGCTGCCAGATCTTCAGAAGTCTGTTTTACTGGGCCAGTGTGTGAGTCAAACCTTTATTACTCTTTCTTTTTTTCACCCCCTAAGTAGAAACAATCTTTTCTCATATATTGAAGTGACTCTTCAAATTTGTATTATCCAAAAATATATGACTACAGTTTTAATTTATTTTGTGGTAATAAAAGGAATTATTATGAATTCTAAAACTAACACTTCTGTAGTGGCAACCCATGATAGCTGAGACTTCGCTTACTGCAAGGCACACATGATAACCACTACACTACGGAAACCTGCATAAAGGCTTCATTTATTGTAAGTTAACCTTTTTTTTTTTTTTTTTTTTTTTGCGGGAAGCTATATTCACATTAATATAATAATAATATGCTCTGAGGATATTAGAGCTGAAAGGGAACTCAGACCATGTCCTTATTCTAGAAGTGAGGAAATAGGTTCCAGGGCCACTCAGTTTAGCCAGAGGATTGACATGCTACTATGAGAGCTCCATTGTTCTTTTATCCTAATTGGAGACCTGTACTAATAGAGTACTTGTCATCAGGTAGATAATAAGTGAAAATACTTTCTGAGTCATTTTGAAGTCTTCTAAAGACTTACATATACCCACTGTACTTATCCTTGATCATTCTAATCTAACTAGACTCTTTGCCTGGATTAGAACTGCATTTTGTTTCTGAATTCACTGAGTTCCTTTAGCACCTTGTTGTAGAGTAGAATTGAATCAAGGGATCTTAGATTTCTTCCTGCTCTCCCAATCACATGCATTTGCTGAGTGCTTATTGTGACTCCAGGCATTGTGTTAAATATATTTCTCATGAAGTCCGACTTGCCTGGGTATGGTGCTGCTACTTACTAGCAAGTTACTTCATGTCCCTATGCTTCAGTTTCTTCATTTATAAAATAATAACTACCTCATAGGCTTGTATGGAGGATGAAATGAATCATTATACAGGAGACATTCAGCACAGTGCCTGGCACCTAGTAAATGCTCAGCAAATATTAACTTTTATTATTGTTGAGCAAATAAAGAAATTGATAGATCAACTTTTGTTACCATCTACATTTTCTTCCTATTACTGGGGGGACACTGACATCTTCCCTGAAATCTAAGACACATGTTTATCCATGTCTGTCTGTCTCTAGTCTGCCTGTCCTGGTAAATGATGTCATGGCCAACTCATTCCAAAACTTCAAAAAGTTAACTTAATCTGTTCACTGTCCTACAACTAAAATGCATGGGAGTGACATCCAGCTCCACCTAGTGGTGAGGATCCTGTTCTTTTACTAGTTTTCTCTTCACCTTAAAATCCTTTAGTGGTTCCTGTAGTCTTTGGGACACAAATCCAATTTAGCACAAGTGATCTAGTCTCTGCTTTTCTCTTTTCAGTTCGTATAGTTTGTCATCCACCTGAAACTGCATGTTTCTGTTATACGAAATGATTTGAAGGTCCCAGTTTCTTGATTGCCAGGGTTTCCCAAATTTGGAATTTTGTACATGCTTGCTTTTACTTCAGTTGCCTGTTACCCTCCACCCTGTCTCTTCACCTCACACACCTACACTCATATGCACACACACACACAGTGTCTTCTTTGCTCCAGTAGCACCCGATATGTATTTATTAGAGTATACACCATAATATGTTGTCAGCTTGTGTCCTTTCATTACACTGAGCTCTGTGAGATCAGAATCTGCTCTTTTTATCTGTCTGTTTCCAGCAACTAGCCCCAATGCATAGGTACAAATAGGGATCCAGAATCTGAATGATTGAGTAATGCAGAAACATCCTTAGGTAAGTAGGTAGTGAATTAAGTTATAGTGGGTTTACATTTTCATGAGATTTGATTGTTTCTATTCTGAAAGAATATGTGTGAAGAAGACAACAGGCTAGCAGATTCATGAAGGCAAATTTGCCTGCAGCTAAAACTGCTTGGGTCATCAGAAACTGCCCGTTTGTCTGGAACTGCAGGCCTGCTGATGATTTGTAACTGTGAACTGTGTTTGCATCAGTTCTTGGTTGGGCTAGAAAGCAGAAAGATGCTGAAGTGCTATTTTTATGAGATACAGGTATTACAGTGTTGAGTTAAGTGGACCAATGGAGGTACAGTTATACTATCCACTTCCCTCTCTGTTCTGTGGAGCTAGGGGCGGGACTGAGGCATGGGAAAGAAGCAGTAAGGCAGAAAGACTAAAAGGGGATTCAAGGAAGAATAGAAAATTGTGAGGCAGTGACCAGAATCCTGCATGGTTGTACTAATCTCTGTTACTATTACTAGTTCTGCAACCTTGGGCAAGTTACATAGTTTCTCTGACTCTTGTTTTTTTTTTTTTTTTTTTTTTT
>NW_016807975.1:3177219-3197859 GCF_001698545.2 Rhinopithecus bieti | reverse complement strand
CGTGCCCAGCCCAACTCTTGTGTTTTTATCTGTAAACTGGAGGTCCTACTTACCTACTTAAGACTACATCTATAGTGTCTGTCTTGTGGGGTTGTTAAGATTAAATGAGATCATGGTTTATAGTAAGTACCCAATATATGTTAGTTATTATAGTATTACCTGTTTATAGGTTGTAAAAACCTATAAACTTTGGGAGGCCGAGGTGGGTGGATCACGAGATAAAGAGATTGATACTATCCTGGCCAACATGGTGAAACCCCGTCTCTACTAAAAAAATGCAAAAAATTAGCCGGGCGTGGTGGCAGGTGCCTGTAGTCCCAGCTACTCAGGAGGCTGAGGCAGGAGAATCGCTTGAACCTGGGAGGCAGAGGTTGCAGTGAGCCGAGATCACACCACTGCACTCCAGCCTGGCAACAGAGCGAGACTCCATCTCAAAAAAAAAAAAAAAAAGTCAGAAGTTGGGGACCATACCTATCTTCTTCACTGTTGTGTCTCTAGCACTTGGCACCTACATGGAAGCTGTTTAGCAGATGTTTGTCGAATTACTAATGAGGGTGATCAGTACAGGATTTTAGAGACCTCTGAACTTGTGCTTTTTCCTAGAAGGTCTGTCTCAGATGAAGCCATTTCACGATGCCTGAGCTCTGAGTTTTCTCAGTATATCTTGTGTTTCTTCTTTGAACTATAGCAAGGAAACAAACATAAATCATAGTATTAACCGGTCTCCTGTTAAGAAGGAACTGGTATCATGTCAACATTTGAATCTCCAAAGATAAAGCCAGCAGTACATCCAATAGTGAAGTTTCTATCTGAACATTTATTCCACAGTCATAGAAACTGAAGATGGAAAAGACCTGAGGACATCTAATCCATCCATGTGGTTGTACAAGAAAAGTGGCTGGAGCAAAACAGCCCGTTCACTTCATGCTCACAAGACAGCATTTCCGTTCTTCCTGGAGCGGAGCGATTGCAAACACATTAAAATGAAGACACAATGCAAATACTCTTCACAAACCTTAAGAAAATACTTATAAGTACATTATTTTCATAAAATGATTAGTAACTAAACCAAAAAAAAGTGAGGGAATCCTGGATTAGATGGGTAGTTTAGGTGGGTTAAGAAAGGAATAACTGAACAGTATAGATACTAAAGTAGTGTTAATGCCTAGAAAGCAATTTCTGAAGAACTGGATGGGTTTTCTGTTTTTCCTATCAAAAATATGAATTGGGAGAAAAGGCTCTAAAGTAATTTCTTTCCCCTTTTTTCTTTACCCACACCAAGGAAGTACTTAACTTGCTCTAAGGCTCTAACAGACACAGCACCAACACTGAGAAGTCTGTTACCAAGATGATAAGGTCTGTTCTGCTTGGCACTTGCTCCACTTAACCACTTCTCTGGCTGGAAGGGAAGCAGCAGCTCCTGATAGGGTTTGTGCAATAGCAAGATTCATGAATGATGGAGAGTCATCTCCAGGCACATTAAAGACCTCGACTGCTTGGGTCCCTGTGGCTGCCTCACTTGGCTGTCCTGGTTATTCTTCCAACTTGTTTTTAAATTTTGGGAGATTCCCCTTTCGCCTCTACCTGGAAGCATACACACTCTGGGGCCTTTATTCTTATTTACACGAACCAGGTAGCTGTATCTGTTTCAGCTCATTCGAGCATGCTTTACTATGTGCTTCCTGTGCCAGAAATTCCCCTTGGAAAACAGGGTTGGGGTGTGTGACACAATGTGTCATATTCCAGGTTTCCCAGCATGAGCACTTGGAAGAGAATGGAGGCCTTGATCTCATGAAAAGGGAAGCCCAGTAGAGGAAGCAAGGTAGCATCCCTTATCTCTTTCTTCTTTACCAAGCCCTCCATGTGAAGGCTTCTGATCCTTTGTTTGGTTTTTTTTTTTTTTTTTTTTTTTTGAGCCCTGAAAGGAGTTGAAAGAACAGAGGTGGAGCTGAACAGAAAGGAGGTTTCCAAGGACCCACCATTTCATGACATTTTACAAAACACAATACACTGTTTCACAAATTGCAAAACACTGTTCGATTACTACCAATAAAAATAACCATTGCTACTTAACATGAAGACTGCTTCATTTCACCACAAGCAATTATGGTTTTTCTTTATTCAGAACATAGAGGCATTTCAAGCAATGTTGATGGCAGTAAGCCTGCCTTCAGCCCCTGCTGCTGCTTGCTGCATCCTGACCAGTGTTTTGGCCAGGTACTTCCTCCAAAGATGTTTGAGGAGCGTGCATTGGTCATCTACTTCGTGGATACGCAGGATTATCTGACATGTGATCACCACTGCTCACAATGCCTCACTAGAGAAGCTTAAGGTAAACCCGATATACAAAAATTGAGACTTACAAAACAGATACATTAAGGGATAATTAATTGCATTACAAAAGGGTGCTTTACTTTACAAAAGGATTGACTTCTGGGTTCCCTTAAAGAGCCAGCTTCTCAAATACAGTCAGAATATGAGCTGAGTTACAAAAATGTCCATGTACATTAGGAGCATGGCTGTAATGTGGATTGAGGTACACCTGTACATCAGCCTTCTGGGCAGCACAGAGATTCAGGGGCACGCAGAGCATGGTGGCAGAGTCTCCAGCATCCTTAGCTGTTGCAAGTGGGTGGGGATGGCTAAGGGGCAAAATCTTCCAAAGGCAGCTGCAAACCTACTTCTGGGCCTGGGGTGAGAACATGAGGGGATGGGGTGTTTCAACACAGAATTGTCCTTTTCTGTGTTCGGGGCTCACCTGTTTCCTCATTATTGAACTGTTTCATCTGTGGGATTGGTGACCTCTAACTTTGGAGCCCTCCCACATGCGTATCAGTATCTCCGAGCCTCCCTCCACTCCAGGGTTTTCTCAGCCAATTTATCACTAGGTGTTATCCAACTACAACTTAAGTTGTTATTCCCTGGGTGACTGGGTAGATTTTGGTGGAAATGCAGACATTTCATCCAGTAGTAGAGGGAGAAGTTTTGTGATTGAGACACCTTTCCAATGATCTGCAGCTGTAAAAGAGGAAAGTTCTTGGCACAGCTCCTGAACTTATTGTAGGCATTCAAATTGATTGGGAGTGGAACAATGAGTCCTGAGAAGATAAAGCAAGTAATTGATAAATAAGGAAGTCTTGTCCAAAATGGTGCCCAGGGGTGGGGGTGAGGATGTTGAAGGAGAATCAGCAGATGTGTGCTAAAGTTTTTAAAAAACAAAACAAACTTCTCAAACGGTTTTCTCTTCATGCTTCTCCTCATGCCTGTGGGCAGCCAAACTTCCAGAATGGTGTTTCTAGAAGAGTACTTCTTAGACCACCCGTGTCAGTCACCTGGGGATGTTGGCTAACAGTAGGTTTCTGAGCTTACCTCTAGACCTCCACCCCCACCCCATAATCTCTGGAGAAGGGTCTTGGCAATCTGCACTCTGATGAGTTCTCCGCTAGATGACTCGTATCTACATTGACATTTGAGAACTGACCCATATTCCTTTCCCTAGCTGCCTAAACATTATATGCTGAGAAAGCGGCACCTAAGCAGAGGGGAGGTTACTTGTATCAGTCTTTGGGGGGCATTACATGAGGCTGGAGGATCATTAGAGGGACCAAAACCTGTTCATAGCTCCTCGGAGATGAGTGAGTATGAGGATGGGGAATTGACTTAATTTTCTATACAGATATGCAAAGCACACGGCAAATTCTTGAATGGTCAAAGCTGGTGGTGTTCTCAGGCTGGAGGTTTTGGGATTTCTATGCTAAGCGATGGGTGACTGCTGATCTGAAAATGGCCTTGTGTGTGGTGTGTAGAACATTTCACCCACAGTGTCACTTATTCCATTATAGGCAATAAGCAGGGATATTCCAGGTCCAGCCTAAGGCCACAACCTTGCTTTGCCTTTTTCTCTCTTCTTTATAAAAGGCACACACCATAGTGGAGATGCTTAATTACATTAGAAGTAGTCTTATTCATTTTTTAGCCAAATTGCCTTTCTGGCCCAGAGCTTTTGTTCTAAAAGCATGATATGCATTTTTAATGCCTCTTCTGCCTGTCTTCTGTTCCCGCTTACCACATCCTCTTCCCCTTTCACAGTGGCGTGTTAATAAGCCTGTTCTTACTAAACAGGATGGAGTCAAGAGATCCAGAACCTCTCAAAAACGTGGCTCTTGCCTGGTCCAATCAATCCTTGACGTTTATGATACTAATGAGTTAATTTTTAAGTACCCCACCCCCAGTGGGAGGTGCTCTGCTCTTACCTGCTCCCCATTCAGAATGTAGAAATAAATCTAGATTGGGGAGTTGTATCAAAAGCTACAACCCTGGATAACCTTGTTCTGTGTTATGATGAAAACCAACAACCCAGTAAGACATAAGTATGAGTAACAATTTTATCTCTTGTTGGTAGTGCAGAGAAAGGGCTAAAAACCAGAAATATTACTGTGGCACCTGGTGAAAAGGTTAACGGGAGCTGGGGTTATCTGATTATTCACAGATCTCTCACACAGAGCTTACTCCTGACCAAGATTCTTGCTAGAAAAACACTCCTACCCTGGAGACCTAGGGAGTGAGCTTGAGAGGAGCTGCTGCTGCATTTTAGGCTAGGGAGAGCAGACTTGACCTCTGAGAAGACCTAGGCCTCAGCTTCCCCATACCTTTGTCGGTAGTTACAAAAGAGCATTACAAAGTGTCTCAAGGGCTCAGAGGAAGGTCAGGAACTGAGAAAGGGTCACCTAGGACTCACAAGTCCGACTTGTCCTTTGATACTCCTCCAGCTCCGTTTTCCTGCTCACAGCCAGCTGCAGCTCCTGACGGATCACCTGAATCTGCTTCTCGAGCTCTGAGAGTTCCTGCATCACTGAGTTCCGAGATACATTTAGGGAGTCTGCTTTGCCATTGGTGGTCAGCGAGGCAGGGAGCTCTCTTCTCCTTGGAGGGAGGGGGATGTCCTGGTGGATCCTGATGCCCAGCTGGTTTTGTCCTTCCTCATCACTAAAGATGTATTTTCGTCGGTTGTCATGACTCAGATTGGAAGTATTCCATACGGTGAGCTGACGGGGTCCCACATTGGACCTAGGAAACAGAGAAATTTTAGACTTACTTTCCATTCTGCAGCTCTTAAAGTGCTGTTGTTCATCTGTCAGCCGTTTCCTGTGTCAGTAATATGGAGCTGGGTGTGCATTTAGAGACGAAGTAACAAAGCCACGGACAGACTCCCTGCTAGGGTGTCATGGGGCAATAAGGAGTCATGAACATTCAAAAGTTCAAGTCCGATGCTGCTCTGAAATTGGAATCGGGTGTCATCTGAAGGGCTGATAGGATGGGGTATGGCACAATTTTTTTTTTTTTGTGAACAACCTCAGGTTGCTTTTAATTTCCTTTCTGCAAGGGAAGCTCAGAAACTAGCCACACCTTGAAACATTTTATGGTTTGAAAGGTGATGCTTTAATAAAAGCGAAATCTGTTTATTCACTTGTTGGGTTCTGAGCATCAGCCTGCTGACAGATCTCATAACATGGCTCATCCTTAGTCCCACAGGACCATCCTGATATTTACTACTTGATTTTGGGGAGAATAAAAGCATATAAGCCACAAGTCTCAGCAAAGTGTTTCTTACTATAGGGATGTTTTTTATGTGAGTTGAGAATGACAGTTCAGGTCTGATGCTTAAAAAATTCCAAGAAAGCCCTCAGTTTCTTGCTGGGATAATGAGTGTCATATAGAATGCAATTTGCAATCCTGTTTCAGGCTTGCATCCTATCACCTACTACCATCGTGGAGAGCTGGCTATAGACAGCATGAGAATTATTGCCAAATAGTCACAGGGGGAGAGTGAGCCTGTTTCTGGAACACACTTTGACACTTATGCGGTAAGAAGAGTTTCTCACTACAAGAGCAGATTCGAGCCCTAAGCAGCATAGCTGCTGATTTTTTCTACCATAGGAGAAGCAGAAGGTGGAGTAGGAGGGTTATGACAACTTTTGCAATCAACCACAGGACAAAACTAAATAGAAACACCCTACCAAACCATTGTGATTTTGTTCTCATTCATGTAACTGAATTTACTTTTTTCCTGGACTCTTACTTGCCAGGAGAAGGGGACAATCTGGAGGGAGAAGGGGAAAGAGAAGAATAATAAAGTCTCTATGTAAAAGTGGCCATAAACCTTCTTTTCTCCTTTCATTTCTGCCCTCTGTAATGTGACTTTGCAGCTTGTACCTATGCTGAATCTGCTTTCCTCCCCACTTCAGTTAGGACTGTTCTCACACTTGTTTTGGCCAACAGAAAGTGGCAGACATATCAGAGTGGCAGTTCCAAGCCTAAACTTTTAAGAAGTCTTGCACATTTCCAGTCCCTTGGAACACTGCTGCTGCAATGTGAACAAGTCCAGAATGGCCTGCTGCATGATGGCGGACCATATGGAGAGAATCCTCAGGCTTCCCAGTTGACCCAGCTGAGGCCATCATAGATCAGACAGCCCTTAGCTGCTTTCCCCCTCCCCCAAAGTTGGCTACAGACATATGAGCAAACCCAGCCAAAATCAGCGAAGTCTGGCTCAGATCAGCTGTGCTAATTAGTAAGCAACTTGCTGTTGTTTAAAACATTAAGTATTGGGATGATTTATCACATAGCAAAGACCAACTTATACATGCCCCAAGCCATTGAAACACACACTCCAAACCAACCTGTGGTTCTTTAACATGCCTCATAGTCTAAGTTTTATATAAATGAGCAGAGGGCACTAGAACTCAGTTTCCATGTATCCTGGGCTGGGTAAAAGTTCTGTAATGAACCCACTTATAGCTCCATTGGCTTTAGACCTGAATCAGAGAGGAGATATAATTTTCCTTCTAGCTTGATAATTCCCTTTAATATTTTTCTTCAAATCTTTTCCTATTGAATTTGAATAATCTCAAAGTAATTGTGGTTGTGCTGTTATAGTGTGTAATTTTTGTGTTTCTTGGGGTGAGAGAAATGGGAAAAGGGGAGTGGCGTGCATTGATTGGGAACCCAGTGAGATGAAGGATAGACCAAAAATTTATGTGAAATCACATGTTGAATAAACCCAGGGCTATATATAAATAGTCTCCTGTAATATGTACCTTATTTTCTCTGCATTAAATGAATAAGGGGCAATACCTACTTCCATATCATGGCCCAAAATTTCTCCAAGCGTTTCCTCAAACTCGTGTTAGTAATCCATTCATTTATCTGTTTGCTCTTTTATTTGTTCAGTGAATATGGAGCACAGGGGAGGGATGTCAAGTTGTAGCAGGCATGAGCATTTACATAGATATTCTTCCAAGAGAAGAGGGAGAGAGCGTTCTAATGCCATACAATGGTTCATAGCAGGGAAAACCTGAGAGTAGAGCATCTACACATTTTCTTCGACTGTCTAGATAGCCACAGTGATAAGGTAAGTAAAGATAGCTGGACTGGTCTTCTCCAGAGCTTTGTATATCTATCTGGTAATATAATATAGAGGAATAAACAAATGCTGGACTTTGTGCCAAATTCTAGTTGCTAGTATCACCAGTTGTCTGGTATTTGATGTGGGTACCTATGAGTGCAAGGTGACAAATGCTGAGTGTAAGACTCAGTGTCTGCTTGGAAAAAATAACCCAAGGCACGTGTTATACTCCTAGCCTCAGTAACATTTAGGCTTTGCTTTGATTCAAGCCTTCTTCAGTCTTAGAGTGTTATGTGACCAGTGAGAGAGCTGTATTTAATGCTAAAAATGGGTATTTAACACTAAAAATAGGCTTCCCTGGAGCAATTATGTAACACTGAGGTTCAGTACTCCACTGGACTATTCCAAAGAGACATGACGGCTATGGGACGCCAAACACTCTTTGGGTTTGACAGGCTGCTAATGTTGGGCTGTATAGAGGTAGGCACAGGAAATGTGAGCCCAAGCTAAACCATGAGCTCCTATTCTCCTTAGCTCCTCAAAATAAGGGGTTCAGGAAGGGAATCTGCCAAGAAAAGTGGGTAAGTTGCGTCAGAAGACACAAATGGCTTTCAATTTATGTGAGAAAGACATGAATATGAATCATATCACAGTTGGAGATGGGATTATTGGGCTTCCTGTTTCTGTTACAGTTGGAAAACAAATATTTTGTCATTGTAAGATGATACATTTGCTGCTATGTCTTCTTGTGTTACTGTTATTAAAAATTTATGTTAAAAATAGAAAAAATAGATGTAACATGACATGGAACAGCTGTGGCTGGACTGGTATATAGCTTGTCACTAACAGACTTGCAATATGATGCAGGAATACCACAGACTGAGAGAGGCGGGAGGAGTGCTCACTGACTGGAAAGAGATACTTCAAGAGATAAAGGAAATGATTCTGACAAGCTAGATGGAGACTGGATAGAAGGGTACTGCAGCAGTCCCAGAGGAGATACTTAAAATGAAAAAGAATCCTGTTTTCCATCCCTTTTTCTTCTGTTATGATGAGAGGTGTGTCAGATTTCAAAACTAGAAAGCCAAGCTTTGAGCTGAGGATATGTCACAGATGACACAGTTGCTTGGAGCTGATGCCCTCATCTGAGGCCTCTGGGTGTATGAAAGAATCGGGAGGGTTGCCTTAGGCAGCAGGCAGCAGAAACCAGCCAGGAACCAGACCCAAGTGCTTCTGACATCTTTAGTCACCATGAACTAGGTAACAGTCATCCACAGCCTGGTGTGGTGAGAGTCAAGAGCTTCGATTTTCAGATGTCATCAATGCATTTAATGTTTGTTATTTCCTATTAATAAGATGCTCTTTGCTAGGGAGTTTGTAGAAAAGTGCCAGGAAATGAATTAGGCAGGGCATGTCTGTTTCATGTTTCCAATACTCTGTTCCTAAGAGTGCTAGAAAGGAGTAGGGAGTGGAAATATGCCAAAAGACAGTAAACCATGAAATTAATTGCCTGCAGTATTCATTAATTCTTACATGTATTTTGTACATAATAATAGTTAATATTTATTAGGCATTTCCTTTCATTCAGAGATTTACATGTATGATCTCATTTAATCTTTACAACAACTCTAGGAAATAGGTACTGTTTTTATCTCAACTTTACAAATGAGGAACATGAGGTGCAGAGAGATTAAATCAATGACTTACACAAAGTAACACATATCGTAAGTCTTGGGGACAGGATTTGGATCAAGAGGGTTGATCCTAGAGTCCATGGCTACACTTCTAACCATGACAGTGTATTGTGTATGCTGCATTTTAGTGTCCATATACATTTTTTATTCTGTTTTATTCTGTTTTATTTATACTGATTCTGTTGTTAAACAAATTGTCCTGATTTGATCTGAATAATTATTTAGACAGATCTCTAAATATTGTTTTACAAATATAGAGACAGTTGCCATTGGCCCCTTCTTACCTCTTTTCCACACGTTTGGTCTTGAAATGCTGCTGCTTTTCCTCTACAAATGATGTGTTTAGTGCTCTGTGTAATCTCTGGTGGAGAGAACAGATTCACATGTAGAAATTATGAGAAACACATAGGTCAGGGGATGAAGAACCACTTGACATTTAATGGTATATGTAGTCATTACAAACCTTGGCCTCTTTAAACAAATTCCAGGAATGCCTAAAAATAGATCAACATTCAGCCTCAAATCTCGAGAGAACAAAAATTCTAATTAGAGGTTATTATTCCACCTGGATAAACAAAAAAGTGTTCTGATGGAAAGCTCAGTATTGTAAGACAGTATGTGATATAAGGAGTCACAATCATAACTAATGTGTAGCAGAAGGCCTTCAACAATTGCTAAAGATGAGTAAAAAGTATAAAATTATTGACAACCAAAACAAAGAAGGGAAGGAAGACTCTTGAGAATTAAATTAATCATATTAGGATACAATAAGGAAGATATGTGGAGTTCTCCTAGAAGACCAAATACTTCCCAGGATGAAAGTAGGAAGAACAGGGTTCAACTGTAACCAAACCAATGATAGTAACCTATCTAGAAAAAAAAAGTGTTACCAAAGCGAGGAGGTTAGCGTGAGGGTATATGAATACATGAGTGGGGTAAATGCAGAAGAAGCGACAGCCTCCCTGCTGGGAGGTAATCTATGGTACACTGAGGGGCAGGAGGCAGTCTCACCACAGGAGAGGCCGGGATGGCTTATCCAACCTTGCTGTGGTCAAGTGAAACCACTCCCTTTGTTAGAAGTCTTCCATCATTATGAAGCCTTCTGACTACATTTTGGGTCTCCATGCCAATTTCATTCAGGGAGAGATGTGCAAATGAGTGTGTTTGAATCACTAGTCTGCTTGACAGTTTCCGTTCTCCCTGTAAATCAGTGTGTTGATGTCTAAATTACAGGAGAGAACTGCGGCCTTGTGCAGTTTGGCCTTGGTCCCAGTGGGTCTCAAACCTCTCTGGACCAGGGAAAAAGCAGAGAGAACAGGGGCAAGTGGGATCACTTAAAGGGGACCAGGGACTTTAAACTCATGTAATAGGTTTCAATTTTGACAAGAAAAGAACCTAGGAAATAAATCTTTCAAACCATCTTTTCAGACTGTCACTATTAAGTGAAACCTGGTTAAAAAAAGTTCTGTTGCTTCTATTATGAGCAACAGTGGAGGGTTATAGGAAAGGAAGAAGCACTGTGGGATAGCTTAATTTAAGGGAAATGTGAATTAATGGGATAGAGAGAATTCCTTCTGCTCTAATGAGAGTGCCTACCCCACCCTCGTTATTGTGGTAACAAGACTTATCAGTCTGACATATGGCTCTGGATCCTCCCATCATTGGAAATTCTACAGTTTAAGAATATTGGAGCAAGACACCTGTGGCACTCACCTGGCTGGTGTGGAGCCAGTATTGCAGCTTGGATTTGTTTTTGATTCGTGGTAGCAGCAGCCTGTATACTATGTGCTCACCAATGGTGGTCAAGATGGACAGACCAAATCCAATGCACAGCAGCACAAAGAGTCCAGAGAAGTGTTTGATGCCCATTTGTAAAGTCTGTGACAGAACAGGAAAGAAAAGGCCATGAATACAATGATATACCTGGCCCAATGCTCGTGCACTCTTTGGTTTTCAGATGGATATTCATTTTTTCTGGACTCAAAGCTGAAGACTATTTCTCCCTGTGTGTTCTGTGACTTTTATTATACATCATGAAAGGAATTCAGCCAGGGTTGGACTGAGGGCTTCTGAGGATCTCCCAATGCCTAGAGTGTGAGAAATGAAAATAAAATTCAAAGCTTTCCAACTGACTGAACGAACTTTATCTTGTCCATGGGGACCCCGGAGAAACCTTAAAAACTGAATTCCTGGTCTTGATAGAATGGGAGGTCTACCATGCCTCAGTATGTCCCTTCCTTATTAATTTTAGCTATAATTCTTTCTTAAGAAGTAAGCAGAAGCTAGCTGTGGAAAACAAGAAGCTGATAATTTATTGCTTTATCACCTTTAGCTAATCATCTGAGGCCATAACCAGATTCTCCCTCCCTCTTTGCAGTTTCGGTGTGACAGCTCACCAGTTTCACAATGCACCCTTCCTAAAAGATGACCACAATTTCCAGATGGTTTTGACCAACTTGTAGGGGATGCACAGTGAGGGTTTTCATGTCCTCAGCTTCACGTTTGGACATCAGAAGACCAAAAACTCCACCCTTGGGTCATGCTAACACCACCATTTTTTGAACATGGGGCCTATGAAGAGGCATGAAGCTCAACTGCACATGTGCATGTATCTCTTTTCATAAATATTTGTGACTCCTCCTATAAGTTATTCAATATGTATACTCAGCCACCCCACTCAGCATAAATTCCTGTTCCCTTTTACCCCTCCCTTGAAGTGCTTGCTGTCAGCTTCTCCTGAGGCTATGCTTCCCATTCTGCAGGATGGCTGCAACCCTTTATGAGAAATAAAGATCTCCTGTCCGAATTTATGAAGCTCATGATTCTTCAGTTGACAGGTGCTATTCGTATGTTAATCCCACTGTGCAAATGGCCCCT
The DNA here is from genome assembly GCF_001698545.2 of Rhinopithecus bieti. Classification (NCBI taxonomy): domain Eukaryota; kingdom Metazoa; phylum Chordata; class Mammalia; order Primates; family Cercopithecidae; genus Rhinopithecus; species Rhinopithecus bieti. The sequence goes on along the minus strand of NW_016807975.1, from coordinate 3,185,883 downwards.
GGAGTTGTGCCAAGGCCCTGGGTCTGGACCACTTTATGGTCTCTTAGAGAGAGATTGAGAGAGATAGAGATAGAGAATTGAAACAATTTAATATACTGGGTAGCTATCAGGGAAAGAACCTCCCTCAGGGACAGAGAATGAGTAGATTCAAGGGGAAAAAGATGGTGAGTTCAGTAACTTTGGAATTTGGATCTGGTAGGGAACATGGAAATCATCTAGTTCATTTTTACAGAGGAGGAAAGTGAGACCAGAGAAGTGTAGTAAACTGAGCCAAGCCACAAAAATAGGCATAGAAGAGAAAGAGAAGGAATCTAATGATATTTATTGGTTGCTTACTTTCTGCCAAGTGTTTTACATTCAAAGGGATATTATAGCCTCAATTTTATAACTAAGGAAATTGGAGTTCCTGCAGCTTTTAAGTGGCAAAGTTGGTCTTTCAGTCCATTTCTCTTCAGCTCCAAAGCTTGGGCTCTTTCTGCTATACTGCTATACACCAAAACATCAGCAGTTATAGCAACAGTAGTAGTCACAATAAATATATGTGGCCAGCACTTTGCTAAGTGATTTGTGTAGATTATCTAAGAAAACCCTCACATGTACTCTAAAACAGCCATTATTTAGCCATTGACATCAATGACAAGAGTCAATCCTGTAGAATTCAAAACACTTAATATATTGAGTTAATACTATGTGCTAGGCACTCTTCTGTGTATCATGGGATGGCGATAGAAGGATGTTATATCTTTCCTTTTAAACAGCTTGAGTCTAGGGAGAAAACAAACATATACCTCCATGATACATTTGATCCACGCTTCCTGGGATTTGTGGGGAAGCTGGCGCATGAAATAACGTTTGAATAAGAGAGGCAGGATGGGGAGGTTGGGTGGGGAGAGTGAACGCACTAACCTGAGGGTAGCATAAACAAAGGAAAACATGACTTTCCTGGACAGTGGTGTAGTGTTGTGAAACTGACAGCTGTGGCTGAAGGAAGAGTATACAAGGCATGAATAGTGCCATAGTTTGAATGTATTTGTCCCTCTCAAACTCATATGTTTAAACTTAAACTCCAAGGGTTGGTATTAAGAGCCATTATGAAGGGATGAGTGCCCTTATAAAAGGGCTTGAGGAAGCTAGCTAGTCCCTTTTGTTGCCCTTCCACCCTTTCACCTTGTGAGGACACAGCATTTGTCCCCTGTGGAGGTCAAGCAACAAGGTGCCATCTTGGAAGCAGAGACCAGACCCTTACTAAGACAATAAACTTGCTGGTGCTTTGATCTTGAACTTCCTGCCTCCAGAAATGTGGGGAATATAGTTCTCTTCTTTAAAAGGACCCAGTCTCAGGTATTTTTTAATAATGGCACACATGGACAAAGATATGCAGTGAGAGAGAAACAGGGCCCCACTAGGCAAATCCTCAGATGCCGTACTAAGGAGCCTGGGTGTTACCCCTTGCAGGAAGCTTGTGGTCATCATTATCATTGATAATTATTTAACATTTAATATGTGTAAGGCACAATTCTGAGCACTTTATCAATGTAGCAACTTGCCTCATCTTTATGACAATTTATAAGGTAAATACTGGTATAATCTCCATTTTATAAGTGAGGAAACTGAGCAACAAAGAATTTCAATAACTTGTCCACGGTCACATAGCTCGTGAAGGTGAAGCTGGGATTCAAACCCATGCAGTCTGTTTTCAGAGCCCACAGTCTTCACTGACTCATTTGTCCAATGTGAATGATCCTCCCATTCTCTTTAAAGGGTTTTCCTTTCATTCTTCCCACCTCTTCCTACCTCGATTCTGGAGAAACAGCCAGCCAGGCATGATTCAGGCATAGCGTGCATAGGGAAGTCTATCTGGGGGTCAGGACTCAGAAGCAAAGCTCGGAGATTTCAGGCTGTGTTGGAGCCTAGCTCAGGAAATCTCTTTCCCTCCCTGCCAGTACTGCAGGCTATGAATCAAAGACCAGTGTTAGGGTCCCTAGAAAAGAAAAGACTAGAGCTGAGTGGGGGCTCCGAGACCGGCACAAGGCAGGAAAACTGGGCAGATGATTTGGGAATGCAGGCCGAAGCCCAGCCCTAGGAAACAAGGAATGCTGGTCTGGGAAAGGGTTTGGTAGGGAAGCACATTGGACCCCAAGGGCTTCAGAGGTACTAGGGATTTTCCTGGGACATCTCTGTGTGCAAACGGCGACTAGTTATATAAACCTGACTTGCAGAAAGTACATACAAATGTGTCTGAAAATAGTCCTTGACCTAGACCTATTTTAATGTATACAGGATATGGCTGTAATATGAAAGATTCAGTGAGTTATTGCTGTGGATTAAGAACAGACTGGGAGAATTTAGTTTGGACTTTAACATCATCAAACATTCAGTTAGACTCTGAGAAGATGGGCACTGCTTTTTTATAAGACACTGCCAAGATGAGGAGGAAAAATGTAACTCACAGTGAGTCATCTTGTCTTTGTGGTCATGGCTTCCTCTCTTTTCTTGTGCATAACAATAATTAGTCTCTTAAAAACAATAATTTTTCTCTTAGTACCTCAATAACAAATAGGCCATATTCAGTTTATATTATACATTTTTTTCTTTAAACTTGTTGTTTATACCCACATGCTAATAGACTAACAGAAGCAGTTATTGCTTTTAAACTGAGCATTTAATACATATGCCAGATACAATATATGTGTATTATGATCTTATAATTACCCTGTAAGTTAAGTGTTATTATCCTTATTTCACATTTGAGAAAGCAGAGGTTCATAGGGGTTAATAACCTTACTTACCCAAGATCATGCAAGCTACTAAGTCGGGATCCAGGCTGCGGATCCAGGACTGTCTGATGCCAAAGCCTGCAATGCTTGTTAAGCAATGGCCATTTATAGGTGTCCTTTTCTAGTTGAAGTCTCACAATTCACTGTAACGACTACCAAATTATTTTATTTATAACTCTCATTGGAATGGAAAATCCACTGTCATCTGCCTGTGAACACCAGAGAAAATGTTTCAATTGTGTCTGAGTCTGAGTGACAAGATGTACAGCTGCCTTTGTAATTCAGGGGTTCCTCCCCTAGGATCACATTGTTTAAATGTGCTATGCATATGTGCATCTTCCCCATATTATCAAGTGAAAACTTTCTAGTAAAAAAACTGCTCAACTTGATACTCATTACTGGTCAGAGGAAGAAAAGAAGGAGTTACGAATATTCAATATCAAATATTTAAAATACATTCAGGTGTTGCAGACAAAATGATAATTGCAGCTGCCAAGTGACTTGAGTGGTAGCACATTCAGAAATGCAAGCAGAAGTCCAGTCTCATGCTGTCAAAAGCCATGTAAATGAATGCAAAAAGAATGCAAGCAAACATAAGTTTTGAGGTGTTTTTTTTTTCCCCCTTTATCCCATTGCTTCAGCTGCAGCTTCGTTTGCTAGCTCATAGCCACATACTTCCAGAGACTCAAGGGCCAAGGAGAGAAGGCTGTCACAGGATTGATTGATTTGATTTGATTTTTTGAGACAGAGTCTCACTCTGAGGCTCAGACTAGAGTGCAGTGGCACAATCTCGGTTCACTGCGATCTCCACCAGCGATTCTCATACCTCAGCCTCCCAAGTTGCTGGGATTACAGGCATGCGTTACCACACCCAGCTAATTTTGGTATTTTTAGTAGAGACAGGGTTTCACCATATTAGCCAGGCTTGAACTCCTGACCTTAGGTAATCTGCCCGCCTCAGCTTCCCAAATTGCTGGGAATATAGGTGTGAGTCACTGCACCCGGCTTGTCCCAGGATTTAGCCAGGGACAAATCTCAGGCATTTATTGCTCCACTTGGTCCTTCACAAACTTACTCTAGCCCACCCTATCTCACTTAGGCAACTCTTTAACTAGTAAGTAATCATTCGAAAAATTGCTTTGCTTATGTATTTCATTTTTCTAAATGTTATTTATATTCATTATATTTCTTTAGCATTTTACTATTAATTTACATTAGTATATATTTACTACACTGTGAAGAAAAAAACATAGTTTGTATCTGATACTGTACTCTGCATGTTGCATTCAGGAATACCAACTAATTATGCATTATACAACTAATGTTTTAAATGTTTATATTAGGCAGAAATTCTTGGTAGATTGTCACATATCTATACATTGTGCATTAGATATTAAATACCTATAGGTGCCTAAGAGTGTTTTAGTGAATTTAGGGAAACTGCTTGAGATTTTTGGATGAGATGCGAATAGTTTTTTCCCATTTGAAATAATGGAAAGGGCTTCCACCATCTATAAATTTACTAGTCAACACATTTCTAGGAACGGACCAAATTCAGATAAAAGGAGATGTTTGTACTATCACAGGTGTGGTCTCTGACCAGATCAGTAACATGTAGAGGATAAGATTATAAACTTTGTTGTTGCCCAAACCCTGCTTTGTATTTTGTTCAGATGTGGTCACTTGAAACATCTGACAGCTAGATTAGTGACTAGTTCTCAAGTCTCCAGCAAGGGAGTTTCACTCGTCATTTATTTTTGATGTTACTAATCAAGATCTATGCAGCTAATCCTCCCTTGTGCCTATTCCACACCTCCCAACACATAGCAACCACCTGATTTCTCTGGTTTTCTAGAGTGTTGTCTATACTCATTGCTTCTAATTCCTTTTCTCCCATTCTCCCTGAGACCCACTTCAATCAGACTTTTGTCCCCTCCCATTACCTGTCAAACATTTCCTGTAAAAGTCAAAAATGGCCTCCATATTGCCAAATCTAATGGTCGGTTTTCACCTTATTCGTGTATCGGCAGCTTGGACACCATTGATTACTCCATCCTCTTTGGTATAGTTTCTCAACTTTGTTTTTGTGATACTTCTTTCTCTTTGTTGTACCTTCATCTCTTTTGCTTTTCTTCTTCATCTTTCTGACTGTAAACATAGGCATGCTTTCAGTTTTTCAACTACACTCATGTTCTCATCCAGAGTCAGCTTTAAATCCCCCCTAGATGTCAGTGACTCCCAAGAGTTGGGGGCTTTTCTTTCCTAAGTCCCTACTCTGCCTCTTTACTTAGGTAATGAATAGACATTTCAAAGATAACACATTAAAAGCAAACCCCTAATGTTCCCCCTGAAACCTGCTGCTTGGACCATCTTTCTCATTTCAATGAACCTCCATCCTTGCCATTGACACAGGGAGAAAACCTTAGAACCACCTTTGATTCCTGTCTTTCTCTAGCATCCCATTACCCTGTGTATCTGCACATATGGTGGAACCGACCTTCAAAGTATATCCAGAATTCAACAACATCCCGCCACCTCCACCAACCACCCTGATCCAAGCCACCATCACCTCTCACCTCACCTAGATTATTGAGACAGCCTCCTAGTTGTTTTCCCTAATGACTTCTGTCTTCTTCACAGCAGTAAGAATGGCTGTCATGTCACCCCTGTGCTCAACACCTTGTGATGGTTTTCTGTCTCTTGCAGAGTAAATTCAGAGTCCTTGCAATGGTCCATGAGACCTTACAAGATCTATTTCCTCTTCTTCTCTCTTACTGGTTCACTTTGCAGCTTGAGCAACTTGCAGCTTGAGGGTCTTTTCATTTTCTGTTCTGTGCCTGTAAACTCTTCTGCCAGGAATCAATATTGCTCCTTCCCTCACTTTCTTTAGATTTCTTCTCAAATGTCACCTATCTGTGAAGTTTACCCTAATCACTGTGCTTGAAAAGGCAAATTCTGTTCCCCCTTCCCTCCTCTTTCAGACACATTCTCTCTCTCTTTGCTTTATTTCTCTCCTGACATAATATGTGATTATTTGTTTATTGCCTATTTCCCTACCAAAGTAGAATGTAAGCTACAGGAGGGCAGAATTTTTGTCCATTTTGCTCGGTACATATTCTAATTGCTTAGAACAGTGCCCAGCACTGTTAATATTTTTTTAAAAGAATGAAAGTGTATGAAAACTAGGATTTTTTTTTGTATAAAATAAATTTGCATAATTCCCCCCACCCCTGATCCCAAACAGTCTCATTATATCACAAGAGCTTCCTAGAACAGCTGTTTAAGAGAGAAGGGTGGAGATGGACATTCTCAATGAAAAGGAGAGGAAACAAGGCCCAGTTTTGCTAGCCTGACCTGATCATGCTAATATTCACCAATCTACGCATCTACTGTTGAAACTGGGACAAAAAATATTTAAAATTACTGAAGTAAAACATTGGAAAATGAATGCAAAAATTTCAGGTGGAATGTGCTGATTTTGTTTTCTTAGAATCCTTTCTTTGGGAAACTGCCCTCTTCCTGCTTCACGTGGTTTTGGTATGTCTACCAATCACAGACTCCCTACTCCCTGTTCACCAGGCAAAACATGGGACTCAAGGCAGGCCAAGGTGGATCTGAAGCAGAAACACTGGGCATCAAAAGTGCTTGGAGCTAGTCATTTCCAATGTCAGTGCCCCAAAGACACAGTTCCCTAGTTCCTGCACTAGCATCCTTGGAGTGCTGTGGTTCGAGGCTTCATCTGTTACTCTCCTTCTTACTTCAAAACATCGAGCCTTCCCATTATTCTTTTGATAAGTTTTTGCTTAAGTTTAAAAATCTGTTGCAACCAGGTGCAGTGACTCACGCCTGGAATCCCAGCACTTTGGGAGGCTGAGGCAAGTGGATCACCTGAGGTCAGGAGTTTGAGACCAGCCTGACCAACATGGTCTCTACTAAAAATACAAAAATTAGCCAGGCATGGCGGCACATGCCTGTAGTCGCAGCTACTCGGGAGGCTGAGGCAGGAGAATTGCTTGAACTTGGGAGGCAGAGGCTGCAGTGAGCTGAAATTACACCACTGCAATTCAGCCTGGGCAACAGAGCGAGCCATCTCAAAAAAAAAAAAAAATAATAATAATAATCTGTTGCTTGCAACCATATAATCTGATTTAATATATGTACTGTTTAAATGATTAAGGTCTTCTAGCTCCAAGGTGTGAATATAACTTCTTTTGAGATAGACTGTATCCCGACGCAGATCTCAGAAATGAATGGGTGGAGCCTGTTTTAGGAAGTCTTCTCTGACAGCGTAAGGCTGTGCTGCTTTTGCCTGTCTCCAACAGCCTAGTATATAGTTAAGTGTTCAATACATTTACTCTAAAGATTTCCTATTAAATATTTTTCCCCAGAGCAAAATGACTTCAAGAACCTGGGAGAATAATTGTATTTTTCAGTGACCTAATGCACTAAGCTTTGTATCATCTCCTCTCTGGATCTGCATAGCCAAATGCTGATGTTCAAAAATTTTTTTCCTTAATAAGAGAGCTGGTGACAGGGGGAGGAATAATAATTTTAATGAGAGGTAAGGAAAAGAAAAAGGCTATGGTGCTTCTGAAATATGGATGACTCACAGATGCTTGGAAGCAGGACAAGGAAGAAGCAAATGCTATTTCTAATTTTGAAGACCTGGTATCTATTTTATTTATTTATCTATCCATTTATTTATTTATTTGTTTATTTTTTGCCTCCTGATTATTTTGCCCAGAAGAGTAGTTAGTTGCTCAGAAGAACTTGGCAGATTCCTTGCTGTGTCTATACATATGGCCCCTTGTCGGGGAGTGAAGGGGTGGCCTGCCCCTCCATACCTGTGGGTGTTTCTCGTTAGGTGGAACGAGAGACTTGAGAAAAGAAATGAGACACAGAGACAAAGCATAGAGAAAGAAAAAGCTGGCGTGGGTCCTCTGTATGCTGAGCGCCAGTCCCCTGGGCCCACTTTTTCTTTCTCTATACTTTGTCTCTGTGTCTCATTTCTTTTTTTGAAGTAGGAGAATCATATCCACATAAAATGTGGGCTCCAAATATACCAAAGACAGAGTTTCCCAGTGGAGAAAGTCCGGTTGAAGAGAGTTAGGTAAGATTATGCAGTGCACTCATTCGGAATTAAAACATATATATTTAACAAGAATCATGAAGATGGAGAAAAAAGAGATTCATTCAGAGAACCTGGAATTTTCTCATTTACCAAGACATAGTGAAAGATCACACTTAACAAAAGAAACAGAAGAGGAAATAATTTATTAACACAAAATCCAGGGAGACACTGCATGAGCCTAAGTGAGTAGTGCTCACACATTTGGATTAAACAAGGATTTTGACAGCACTCTGCATTCCTCTAACCTGGAAACTGCTTAGTGGCTCATCAACATGGCGCTGCCCATGTTGCTGTGAAGATTCTTCTCTCTCCCTGTTTCTTGGGATTCTTGAGCCCCCATCTCTTCTAAGCTTGGGCGACCATCTTTTAGGGTTGAAATGGCACTTAATTTGCCACATTAGCTCTGTTATGCAGTTTTTTGAAAAATTTATTATTAAAACGACTTAGAAAATATTTTAAAACTAAATGTGAGATTACCCATAATCCTTGTACTATAAAACAATTACTTTCAATTCTCCATTTTCTCTTCTGAACAATGACCATATATACGCACACATATTTTTCAGAGTTCTAAACATAGGATATAACAAGTTTGCATTATGCTTTCAAAAGAGTTTATTTTCTAACATAATAAACTATTTTAGTATTAATTTCTAAAAATATTATTTTCTAACTACTATTTTATTTATTAACTTTAGTGGCCTAATACTATCACCTATTGTTTTTGTTATAATTGACTACTCCCAAACTGTAGGT
>NW_016807975.1:3175041-3177082 GCF_001698545.2 Rhinopithecus bieti | reverse complement strand
ATAATAAACTATTTTAGTATTAATTTCTAAAATATTATTTTCTAACTACTATTTTATTTATTAACTTTAGTGGCCTAATACTATCACCTATTGTTTTGTTATAATTGACTACTCCCAAACTGTAGGTATTTAAGTTTTTAAATATTATTATTTATTGTATATACGACAAATATTGCTACAATAAAAAATTTTGTGTGTAGCATTTGTTTTTTCTTTTTTTGAGATGGAGTTTCACTCTGTCTCCCAGGGCAGAATGTAGTAGAGTGATCTCGACTCACTGCAACCTCCGCCTTTTGGATTCAAGTGATTCTCCTGCCTCAGCCTCCCAAGTAGCTGGGACTAAAGGCATGTGCCACCACGTCCAGCTGATTTTGTATTTTTTAATAGAGATGGGGTTTCAGCATGTTGGCCAGGCTGGTCTTGAGCTCCTGACCTCAAGTGATCTGCCCGCCTCAGCCTCCCAAAGTGCTGGGATTAAAGACATGAGCCACCGTGCCTGGCCGTGTATAGCATTTTAAAATATTTTTATTTCTTTGAGGTACATATTGCAATGAGCAAGATTACCTGGTCAAAGGATATAACTGTTCTGATGACTTGGGATGTGTAAGATGTCCCATAAAAAGGGTGGAAGCCATTCCCAGTGCCACCAAAGATACCGCAATGCCTAGAAAGCTTCTATTTTTGCCAATTCTGTTTTATAATTAATCATTTTTCCTGTTTTAAATATTGTAAGTTGTATTTATTGAATTAATAAGGCTATTTTTCCATGTTTGTTTTACCTATCTCCTTTTGTATGAATCAATAATGACTTTTTTGCATATTTATTTATGCACATCAGGCACAGTGAGGCTTTTTGTTGAAAAATTGCTAACCCTTTTGCTAACATGTTATGTTTCCCCTTTTTATGTTTTCTTATCTTTGTTATATTTTATTATATAAAAGATTGAAATTTTACACAGCTATACTTACTTTGATTATTGTACATTCTTCAACTGTTTCAGGCATTAGAAAATACTGATTGTGGGGATAAATATTTTGTGTCCAGTGTTATATTTTGAAAATAGTGAACACTTCAGTCCGTTTTAAACTTCTGTGCCAAAGAGTGTAACTGTGTTAATTTTTCTTCACTGAAACTCTTAATTTCATCTCAATATTTCAGAGACGCCTTAGTCAATAAAAGGCTACCTTCATGTTAGAGCGACCTGCATTTCTTTGTAGTACTTTAGGTTTTATTTCAAATCTTCAGATTTTTAAAATATTGGCATTTTTTAAAAAGCATTGTGAGAACAAACACCATGTAAAACCAGTAACAACAAAAGCAAACATTTGTAGGTCAGAGTTAGCCTGTGAGCGGTCAGACTGTCTTCGGATCTGCACAGCTTTACTGCTACTATGATGACCCTTCAGTGTTGTAAGTTTTCATTATGAATCAGCTAATTCTTGATGATTCATGATTTATAGTTCACAGTCATTGGCTCCTGGGGTAGGTACAATAGTTGACACAGCAGCAGAGGAGTCCAGTCTGATTCTCAGTCTAGTGGCCTTGTTCCTCTACCATAATGACATTCTGTTTTTTTTTTTTTTTTTTTTTTGAGATGGAGTCTTGCTCTGTCACCCAGGCTGGAGTGCAGTGGTGCGATCTCGGCTCACTGCAACCTCTGTCTCCCTGGTTCAAGCGATTCTCCTGCCTCAGCCTTCTGAGTAGCTGGAATTACAGGCACGTGCCACCACGCCCAGCTAATTTTTGTATTTTCAGTAGAGATGGGATTTCACAATGTGGCCAGGATGGTCTCGATCTCCTGACCTCATAATCTGCCCACCTTAGCCTCCCAAAGTGCTGGGATGACAGGCATGAGCCACCGTGCCCGGGCCGACACTCTGTTTTTAAAAACACCCGAGCCTCCCCCGTTCACAGTATTCAAAATAGATATAACACCATAGCAGACTAACTACCTACTCTCTCTTTTAACAGACAGAAAGAATCAGTAGTGTAAGTAGAGAATGGAATTTGTAATTTTTTTTTTTTTTTTTTTTTTTTTTT